>NC_068414.1:7833406-7900906 GCF_023724105.1 Carassius gibelio
CTCTGAAGCAAAGCATGATGGGAGCCAGAAATGATAAGCACATGTTATCTGTCTGTCTCCTGCAGTGTGTCTGGCCTCTGCTCCCGCTGTTGTTAAGATGGAGCCTCTGTCTCCCAGCATGCCTCACTGCCCCAGTAAACCCATCATCTCAGCGTCCAGTCTGCCCGGACACGGCTGCGCGGACATCAACGTGAGTGACTTCATCAGACATTCAGATCTTCTGCTTACTGTCCAACAGGGTTTCTGTTCAGAAGAGAGAACGTGGACACCAGTCCAAACCGTGAAATATGATTTTCAAAGCCACGCTGATGAAAACAAAATCATCGCGCTGACTGACATTTGCCAAGAATTACATAAAGTAAATGTAGAAAGATACAGTATTGTGAACTGTCTGGGTGAGATTCACACAAACATAATCCGTTATGTCTTACATGAACGTTTAGTTTTATTAGTTCCATACGTAGCTCTTCATATAGATCTGTCTCAATGCTGATCAAACATTGAAAGAAAAGTTAAGAAGCATCTTTGCTCTTATTTTTAACAACAAAGATAAAAGCAATAAAAAGCTCTCCTGTGATTTAATCGTAAAGTAATTATTATTGAGGAAAATATGCAACATTGCTTGGTTTTGATTTGGATCTACAGAAGAGTTTAACTCTTTAGCATTTTTATTAAAATCAACACTGCTGACTCTAGCGCCGTCAAACGCCTGAAGCGTCTGATTCCAACAAGTCACATCATTTTGAAGGTATTTTAATAAAGCCATTTTTAGGCACCGTTTGCTTATTCCGACTGGTTTGAGCAGCGCGGGTCACCGATCACCCTTTGATGCAGTGACGGTGAATGCACTCGTCTGCTCCTCAGATGAAGGTTTTGAAGAGGCAGCAGCGCATGATCAAGAACCGGGAGTCAGCCTGTCAGAGCCGCAAGAAGAAGAAGGAGTACCTGCAGAACCTGGAGGCGCAGCTTCGGGAGGCGCAGCAGGAGAACGAGCGTCTGCGCAGAGAGAACCAAGCGCTGCGGCTGCGGCTCGCCGGGAGAGAGGTCAGACGCTGACACTGCACACTTACAGAGCTTTCCATGCTGTGTCTAACTGTGTGCTGTCCCAAACAGACCCCTGAGTCCGGCAGCAACAAGGGAGCGCTGTGTGTGATGGCTCTGCTCCTCTTCATCACCTTCGGCCCCGTCAGGTACACCAACACACTCCAAACAGAGAGGTCAAAGCCTGCTTTATACTGCGCCGCACAAATAGCAGGAATATTGAGCAAATGATCTGTGCTTCTGAAACCAGAGAAGTTGAACATGTTGGTGTTCATTATTATTTCATAATGAATCCATCATTTACTTTGGTCTGAAAATGAAAAGGTGCATAGATGTAAGCAAAACAGACTAATTTGTCTTCTTGGAAAAGGTGAAAACAAGATCACAAATGCAAAAGTGTAAGCATCCAAAGCCTGGCTTATAACACGGCAAAAGAGGAATAATACTGCTGATGAAAACGAATCGCTGGAATAACTGGGCTGCTTGACATATTCAGACACACATATGGGTCAAAGATCAAGAGGGATTTTCAAGCCCCATAATATGTCACAGTACTAGTTTTACCCAGTTTTCAGCAAGAAGTGTTCAGTTATTTAAAATATAATACATCTTCAGTAACATGTTTCATTTGTACACAAATACGACTGTTAGGCTGAATGACGATGGAACATTTCACCCGTGATGTGGATCTTAATATTTTATTTCCACAAAGGTTGTTTGAAGTCTTGTTTCATATATAAATCTGAGGTCTGCGTCAGCCGCCGGTCAGCCTTATCAGCGGCCGTTTGTGTCATGCTGTGTCTCCTGCAGTTTGAGAGACAGGACGCTGGACGCTGGACTGCAGGAAGCTGCTCCGCTGACAGGAAGACGTCTGTTAGAGTTTGAGACGTCTCAGGAGCTGAGTCGGAGACGAGCGAGCGAGAGACAGACAGACCGAGAGGAAGAAGAGCGATGGGGCAAAGGAGAGCTGGACAAGAAAGCTGCTGCCTCGTATCAGTTCAGGTGAGATGACCGTCCAGAGTGACACACACACACACACACACACACACACTCACTCAGAGCTGGCGTGTTCGTCCTGCAGGAATCAGAGCGGTGTGTTCAGTGACGTCAAAGACCTGCTCCTGGAGGACATAGACCGATACTTCTCTGACTGCAGACAGTTCAACCGCTCCGAGTCCGTCAGGTCAGTGCTTCCTGGACACATACACACATCATTCGTTATCCAGACAGTAAATCAATCTTCTGATCACACTACCAGTGACCGAGTTTACCATTCTTACGTATATCTGACTCTGGAGCACAAAACCAGCTTTAAGGGTCCTTTTTTATTTCTATAAATGTTTCTGCATCATCTGAAGCTGAATAAATGATCTCTCCAGTGATGTGTGGTTTGTTCGGAGGACAATATCTGTCTGAGACACAACTATTTGAAAATCTGGAATCTGAGGGAGCAGAAAAATCTAAATATTGAGAAAATCATCTTTAAAGTTGTTCAGATGAATTCTTAGCAATGCATATTACTAATCAAACATGAAGTTTTGATAAATTTATAGTAGGAAATTTTACTAAGTATCTTCATGAACATGATCTTTACTTAATATCCTAATGATTTTTGGCTTAAAAGAGAAATTGATAATTTTGACTCCTACAATGTATTGTTGTCTATTGCTCCGTGTGCTACTGATGACACAGATGATTTCTGCTTCTGTGCTGCAGGACACAGATGAAATCTTTTTTTATTAAATTACTATTCTTTAAAATCATGATCCCAAAGAATGAGTGGGTGTGACCAGACTTTTGAGACTTTTGAAGTAATGTGTTGAGTTCTTTCTTCTTAATTTCCCTGTTGCTAGTCTTTTTAAGGGACAGCACATTTTATTCTCCTGTAGCGGTCACATCTGAGATCGGTTCACTCTCTCTGTTTCTGCGTCAGGTTGGCAGATGAGCTGCGTGGCTGGGTCCATCGCCATCAGATCAACAGGAAGTCTGATGGAAAGGCCAAGGGGGTGAAGAAGACTAAAATAGCTCAGGTGTGAGACCACAGCTTTCTGGTATCATATAGACTCCCCTCAATCCCCTCAAAGCCTCACAGTCCAGAGCAGTTCAGGAAGTAGAGCAGCGTTTGGTGCATGCTCCAGAGATGAGCTGCCCCACAGTGACACATCAGTGCTGTGTTTATGATCTCAATCGCAAAGTTATTGTTTACACAATGTGTGTGCACTGTGTGTGTATTATGTATATATACACATGCATTTATATTTTATATAATGTTTTTATATTAAATGTTTATACGTGATATAAATTATGTATGTAAATATTTTCAAAATGTATCTATATATACATAATACATATACACAGTATGCACACGCACAGTATATGAACAAAACCTTTTATTTTGGATGCGATGGCAGCACTAGACCCCACGTGTTTCCCTCTCATCAGCAGAAAGCTCCGCACAGAAAGACCAACTTCTCCAGGTACCTTCCAGTTCAGGCTCATCGCTCCATCGAAAGGTGAGCACAGAGCGCGCCTCGGAGTGAAACGGGTGCTGCAAATGTTCAGTGTGATTCATATGTTCCTGGTGTGTCCTGGCAGTCAGCTGCAGGTGCTGCCCGGGCCCGAGATCAGCCACGACGACTTCCTGGACGCTATCGACCGGCGCGAGGACACTTTCTATGTGGTGTCATTCAGACGGGTAAGAGAGCCGGAGGAGCACACACAGACACGCTCATCTCTCTCTCTCTGTCTCACTCACTCTCTCTCTCTCATCCCTGACTCCTGCAGGATCACCTGCTGTTACCCGCCATCAGCCACAATAAAACCACTCGGCCCAAGATGTCTCTGGTCATGCCTGCCATGGCCATCAACGGTGAGTTTAGTCATTTATGTGTTCGCTCATGTCTCGCGCAGCTGCATAAGAAAGCAATAATGTACTCCAGAACGTGCTGGCGTGCGTTTCCCAAAACCATGGTTGCAAACTAAGTTATCAACTTTGTTGGTTGCAATGCAATTTCCCATTGCCAACCAACTAAGTTGCTAACAGGTTTTGGGAAATGCACCCCTGTATGGTGAATAAATCCCGTCTAGTGGTGTTGTAAGGCACAGGGTGAGGCGGAGTGACTGCATCTCCTTCAGTCGTGATCCAGCACGGCCTGGAGTACATTAACGCTTTTATAAAACCGTTAACACCAATAAAAAACATTAACCAGAAATGTATGTATTGAAATGTTACCTTGTTTCCAAGCAAGTTCGTTTAAATGCTGTCCTTCTGCTAAAAAATAGTTCCTGACAGCAAGCGTAAACCGCAAGAGTATTCTGAACATGCCTCATCTAAAGCTTAAATAAAAACCGAGAATAGGAGCTCTATCATCCGCGGTGTCATTTATTTGAACACCATATGTGATATTTTCTCACACGTACATTTACTTGTCTTTCAGCATGAGGAAATGTCTGTTTTCAGTCTTTGAGTTTTAAAACAGAGCGATTCGCTGCCCGGTGCGAGTTTTACATTATAAACTGATAGACATACAGAATCATACCTGAAACAGAAAACTAAGAACTACAGAAATATCCCTCCTCTCTTGGGGAAAGTGTAGGCAGCATATGTGGGCTTGAGAAGCGTTTATTAGAGTGATCCACAGAACCGTTGGGTGAAGTGCTCATAACTGTGCTGTATCGACAATAAAACACTGCTGCTGACCAATCAGAATCCAGGAATGGAAAACCTTTACATCCACCTTTCAGAATCTGCAAAATGTAAATGATTTCATATAGACAGGTTATTACAGACGCAGCAGCAGCACACAAACAAGCCAGATATTAAAAATGAAAGGATAGATGGAGAAGCATTCAGTCAAATGTAAAAAGTGAATCCGTCATGGCACGAGTGCAACTGGGAGATGACGCTCTGAGTTCAGGTTTATTGCACATTACACCCATTACTCATGAAGTCAAACTAGCAAAAGAGGATTTGGACATGCCTTAAGTGCACCTGCACCGTGTGCTTTAGACTGTACACTTAGATCCTGAAAGTAGGGCCCTTGATCTTGATTATCTTCCTAAAAACATGGATCAAGTTTATTAACCACATAGATTGTCATTGAATTTGTGTGTGGTAAACCGCACAAACGTCTGTGTGAAAGCAAACAGACTGGCTACGAAACGCTGCTGTTTGAGCAGAATCTCTCCGCAGAGGTCACTGAACACATGTTCACATGTTGGCAGAGCAATCACATGCGCACGTTTGCCAGGTTGATCAGTTTAACCACTCGGCAGAAAATGGTTTGATTTAAGGAAAAACTTCTGAAACTCTTGACATCTGAAATTGTTACCAATGCAAGAAAATGAAAAGTGTCCATGAGGTGAGTGAATGAGTAATGTGTCCCGTGTGTGTAGATTCGGTGTATAACTCGTCTCAGGGCGGCTATGAGATGATGATGCAGGTGGACTGTGAGGTGATGGATACCCGGATCATCCCAATCAAGTCGTCTGTAGTCCCGCCCTCCCTCAGAGCCCCGCCCCCTGCCCCGCCCCCTCACCACCACAGCAACCACAGCTCCCTGCGCAGCCGGCCCCAGCCCCTGCAGAGACGGAGGAGCGCGGGTTACTTCATCAGCCAGAGCGGATCCCACTGAGACCTCTTTCCACTTCCTTCTCCTCCTGTTAGCGCGGCTGTGTTTGTTCCGCTGTCATCTGTCACTTTTTATACATACATTGTTTTTTTTCTTTCTTTTATTATTATTATTCTTTTTTTTTACAGATTTTTATTGAGATTATTTAAAAACAATGTGCTTCTATTGGATGTGTGATTTATAAATGTACATTTGAAAATAATTTAATGATTTTGTATGTATTCTTGTCCATCACAGTCATGCATTTCTGCATATGTATATACTGTGCTCTGTCAGGTCCAGTATGAAGCTGCTGGTTTCTCTTTTTGTCACTGAACCTGATGGCAGAGATCATTTTTGACCTAAATAATAAGATTTTAGGCTGTCACAGGATCTCCTTGCGTCTTGAATGTGTGGCTGCTTGTGTCCCGAACCGCTAACGTCTCCACTTATGCCTCATTTAACTCAAGGGACTGTTGTAAATACTTAGTTTTGATTAGTGAAGGAGTTGTGATGTACCAGCGGCTGATATCGGTTCAGTTGTCTTGTGCTCAGAAGCAGAGCGGAGTCCTTTGCCAGAACTGCTTTTCTCTCATTGAAGATGTGTTTCTTATAGCCTCTGATCTTCATGGCTTCTGTTCAAATCTAGCTCCGTCCGTCTGTGATGATGATGATGATGATCTGTGTGTCTGAAACTGGCCCATGATGACCTGCTCTTGCATGCTTCAGTTTTCTGTGATGGAGAGATGTTGTATGAAATGTAAACCTGTTTTTTTTTTTACTTTATTTAAATGAGCTTTCATTAGGGAAACACTTGAGGGAAGTGTTTCCCATTTTCTCTCCCGGTCTGTATGAGAATTTTGAACTACTGTCTTTATTTGTAGAAGAGAAAATAAATTTGATAAATAGTTTGTAGTGAGTGACTGCAGCATTTCTTTTGGAGGAGCCACGAGAAAGCAAGAGAAGAGCGTTCAGCACGATTAAACATGATCGTGAATCTCCTTTGTCTTGCTCTTGGGCTCTTCAGTTGCTCTTAATTTCCCCCATCATAACCAGAAATATGAAAATGGTTTAGAATTGATGGAAATATTTGACACATCTATATATCAGGGTGCAGTTTCTCTCTTTACTGTCAGACAGTTTATAAGTGTTGTTTCAGTGTGTCATGTTTTTTTTTCTTCTTGTAGTCTTCCCTCTCTGCCAGGTTTGCATATGCAAATTATCTGAAAACAAGTAGAAAAACATGATTCGATTTCCTGCATTTCCTCATTTCAGAACTGATTTCAGTCCATCAGTTCTGAAATGAGCATATCAGTACTGCTGTGTGTGTGGTTTGAGGACACACATAATGGCATGGGTATGATGGAGGTCATACAGTGTGAAGATCATTTATGAGGACACTTTCGGTGTCCCCATAGTCCAGAAGCCTTATAAATCATTCAGAATGAATCATGCAGAAAATGTCCTGTGAGGGGGTAGGTTTAGGTGTAGGGTGATAGAAAATACAGTTTGTACAGTATAAAAAACATTATGCCTAATTAAAGTTCCCATAAACCTTAAGAACCAATGTGTGTGTGTGTGTGAGGGAGAGAGAGCGAGACTGTAATGTGGAAACACCAAATTTCACATGGCCAGTTAACCGGTTTAAGAACCTTTAGAAACATATCTACTACTGTATAAATATACTTCATTTGGAAATGAGTGATTGTGACTTTGGCACAGTTTGCAGCTGGAAAACATCACCTGTGACCGATTAAATCTGACAGATTAAAAGCCTCATGACATAATTGCACGTGATGAGGCTGATGTCACGACTCAAGTATGGAAGATCTCATTACTGTAATGCCAACTTCTCCATTCAGCTGCAGCGTGGGGCTTTGTGCATAGGCAATGTCTGGGGTTTTCAGTCCCTTTGATCATTTTCTATCATGCAAAACATACAGGTGTCTGATTCCATATAGAGAGGGAAGAAAACATCTTCTGTATAGACATCCAGCAAGAGGTTGTGGACTTGGATCATGTTCTTCAGGATGGTGTGGCTGTTTCATATGAGCAGAAGGAATCCAGCAATGTGTGAGAGCATCTATCTTCCTCTCAGACCTTCTAGTTACAGTTGACAAGGTACTAATCATGGGAGATTTTAATATTCACGTTGATAATGCAAATGATACATTATTACTTGCGTTTACTGACCTAATAAACTCTTTTGCAGTCAAGCAAAATGTCACCGGGCCCACTCATCGTTTTAATCATACACTAGATTTAATGATATCGCATGGAATCGATCTTACTGCTATAGATATTGTACCTCAAAGTGATGATATTACAGACCATTTCCTTTTATCGTGCATGCTGTGTATAACTGATATTAACTATATGTCTCAGCGATACCGTCTGGGCAGAACTATTGTTCCAGCCACCAAAGAAAGATTCGCAAATAACCTGCCTGATCTATCTCAACTGCTATTTGTACCCAAAAATACACATGAATTAGACGAAATTACTGACAACATGGGCACTATTTTCTCTAATACATTAGAAGCTATTGCCCCCATCAAATTGAAAAAGGTTGGAGAAAAACGTACTGTACCATGGTATAACAGTAATACTCACTCTCTCAAGAAAGTAACTCGTAGTCTTGAACGCAAATGGAGAAAAACTAACTTAGAAGTTTTTAGAATTAAATGGAAAAACAGTATGTCCAGCTATAGACAGGCTCTAAAAACTGCTAGGGCATATACACAAACTCATTGAAAATAACCAAAACAATCCAAGGTTTTTATTTAGCACAGTGGCTAAATTAACAAATTACCAGACGCCACCTGATTCAAATATTCCACCAACTTTTAATAGTAATGACTTTATGAATTTCTTCACTGATAAAATAGATAACATTAGAAATATAATAGCGGATGTAGATTCTACAGCGTCTAACACTTCAGTTTCATCCATCGCACCCAAAGATAAGATAAATTACAGTGCTTTACAAATATAGGACAGGAAGAGCTAAATAAACTTATTACTTTATCTAAACCAACAACATGTTTATTAGATCCTGTACCCACTAAATTACTGAAAGAGTTGTTACCTGTAGCCGAAGAACCGCTTCTCAATATCATTAACTCATCGTTATCTTTAGGTCACGTCCCAAAACCATTCAAGCCGGCAGTTAACAAGCCTCTTATTAAGAAACCAAAACTAGATCCTAGTGTACTGGCAAATTATAGGCCTATTTCAAATCTTCCATTTATGTCAAAAAATTTTGAAAAAGTTGTGTCTGCTCAATTGAGCACTTCCTGCATAAAAATGATCTGTATGAAGAATTTCAGTCAGGTTTCGGGCCCCACCATAGCACAGAAACTGCACTTGTTAAAATTACAAATGACCTGCTTCTTGCGTCAGACCAAGGCTGCATCTAATTTCTAGTCTTACTTGATCTTAGTGCTGCGTTCGACACCATAGATCATGACATACTCATAGATCGATTACAAAACTATACAGGTATTCAAGGGCAGGCTCTAAGATGGTGTAGATCCTACCTGTCTGATCGCTACCATTTTGTTTACTTAAATGGGGAGTCATCTCATTTATCATCAGTGAAATATGGAGTGCCACAAGGATCCGTCCTAGGTCCCCTTCTATTTTCAATATACATGTTGCCCCTTGGTAATATTATTAGAAAATACGCAATTAGCTTCCACTGTTATGTGAATGATACTCAGCTATATATCTCAACGAGACCAGATGAAACTTCCCAATTATCTAAGCTAACAGAGTGTGTTAAAAATGTAAAAGATTGGATGACAAATAATTTTCTCCAATTAAATTCAGATAAGACAGAAATATTAATTATTGGACCAAAAAACACTACACAGAATCTTGTAGATTTCAATCTGCAACTAGACGGATGTACTGTTACTTCCTCTACAGTCAGAAATCTGGGTGTCATATTAGACAGAAATTTGTCTTTTGAAAGTCATATTTCCAATGTTACAAAAACTGCATTCTTCCATCTTAGAAACATTGCCAAGCTACGAAACAAGTTATCCGTTTCTGATGCAGAAAAGCAGAAAAGCATGCATTCATAACCTCTAGACTAGACTATTGTAATGCACTTCTAGGTGGTTGTCCTGCTTCGTCAATAAACAAGCTACTGGTAGTCCAAAATACAGCAGCTAGAGTCCTAACCAGGTCAAGAAAAATGATCATATTACCCCAATTTTACAGTCTCTGTACTGGCTACCTATTAAGTTCTGTATCAGTTACAAATTATCATTACTTACCTATAAGGCCCTAAATGGTTTAGCTCCTGCGTACCTAACTAGCCTTCTACCACACTACAACCCATCACACACCCTAAGGTCACAAAACGCTGGACTTTTGGTAGTTCCTAGGATAGCAAAGTCCACTAAAGGAGGTAGAGCTTTTTCACATTTGGCTCCCAAACTCTGGAATAGCCTTCCTGGTAATGTTCGGGGTTCAGGCACACTCTCTCTGTTTAAATCTAGATTAAAAACACATCTCTTTCGCCAAGCATTCGAATAATGTATCTTTTAAATTGTGAGTGTAGTTGCATCTGATCAAATGTGCATTTTTATTCATTAGCTTGGGTTAAATTAATTTTAGTTTGTTGGATCAGCAGCTATGCTAATGATGTCTCTATTTTGTTTCTATGTTTTGCAACGGGGTAACTAGGATTTACACAAGCTCCAGTCTGGATCCAGAACACCTGAGAAGAGATGATGCTGACCCTCAGAGGACCTCAGATGATGCTAACCCTGAATCAACAAACAGAACTAACAAATATTGCTACAAGTGTGACTGGATCATATAACAATTATTAATTAATAATATTAATAATGTTCATCATCTAGCTGACTACGTCTTGTATTAATTTTTTCTAAAAATCCTGTCAAACGTGCACAAACTGACAGTCACCATTATAAGCTACTACTAAATATTGTAGAAACAATTTTCTGTAAAGTTACTTTGTAACGCTTCGTATTGTAAAATGCGCTATACAAATAAACTTGAATTGAATTGAATTAAAGACCTTATAAAGTCGACGCACCAATAATCATTCACCTAGAACAACAAATTCTTATTAAAACCACAGCTAACTGTGCACTAGTGTGTGTAGACAGCGGAGACCAGGACAACTAGAGCCCCAGATACGGATCCCCTGTAAAGACCTTGTCTCAGAGGACCACCAGGACAAGACCACAGGAAACAGATGATTCTTCTGCACAATCTGACTTTGCTGCAGCCTGGAATTGAACTACTGGTTTCGTCTGGTCAGAGGAGAACTGGCCGCCAACTGAGCCTGGTTTCTCCCAAGGTTTTTTTCTCCATTCTGTCACCGATGGAGTTTCGGTTCCTTGCCGTTGTCACCTCTGGCTTGCTTAGTAGGGGTCAATTCATCTACAGCGATATCGTTGACTTGATTGCAAATAAATGCACAGACACTATTTAACTGAACAGAGATGACATCACTGTGTAACAGTATTATCTGTTACTTTGGTATTTTTTAATACTCACCACTAGGGGGCGCATGAGCGCTAGAACCTCTTGTATTTAAAAAGGGTAGTAGTATAGAAGAAGTCAGTTTGTTTGGAAGAGGGAAGCATGGTTTTATCCAAGCACCTCCTGCAACACTCATTGGAGTCCTGATTGAGAAACTTTGTTTCCAGTTCAATCATATGGACTCTTTATGTTACTTTATATTTTGAGATGCTAAGGCTCAACTAAAATGGACATAAAGTAGTTTCTAATCAATGGATTGATCTCACTGCATGACCTTGTGGATTCTCAAGTATCCTAAATACATGAATGTGACTGTGGGCTATCTAGTTTCTTTTTTGGTGGATTTCCTTGGATTACTGGAAGAGCACTTGAAGGTTTTTTTTGGACTTTGGACGTCATCCTAAAAACTGAACTGATTAGTTTTATTTTATTTTTTTTATTTGATATTCTGTTACTATTCATTTTCATTTGTCATTATTTTTCTATTGATTAAGTATTTCTTTACAGACTTTCTGTGTGGATACTGCTTTCATTTTTTGATCTGGTTTCATTTCAATTAATTTTCTTATAAATGCAGTTGTTTAGTTTATTTCTTCTGTTTCCTAAATGTATATAAAGGTATAAAAAGTTAATTCCTGTCTTTATTGTTTGTGGTTATACACTGGGGAACATACTAAGATTTTGTAGTAATATGTTCTTAGTTGGTGGGCCCCTCCTATTATTCAGATATGTATAACTGCATACTAGTAAAGTGGACAGTGGTTATAACTGAATTCAATAATGAACTGTCTTTAACTGTAATTTTGCATTATTGACACACTGTTTTCCTAATGAATGTTGTTCAGTTGCTTTGACGCAATGTATTTTGTTTAAAGCGCTATATAAATAAAGGTGACTTGACTTGACTTGTGTGTGTAATCAGTGGATATGGAGACTCTGGCCTGAGAAAAGACACATCCATGAGTGACACGCTGTCCCTGCATCACACAACATCAGTGAACAGTTCGGTTCTGCAGCAACTGATATCCAGATCTCTATCCTTATTGATCATGCAACCAAATTTTCCAAAGCTTCACAAAGTTCAGAAGCTCAGACGTACTTTCATGACATGAGCAGACCTCACTGGTTGAGCTTCCATTGACCATATCAGATGAGCTTTATGTTTGTGTGTGTTTATCAGTGTTTATATGTGAATGAATTAAAATGTCCTCTTCAGAAAACTTGGATTGAACTGCAAGATCCATATGGATTACTTTCGCGAAGTCTTTTTGAAGACACAATCAAGGTCCAGAAACGTAGAAAGAAGATTGTTAAAATAATCCATGTATCCAATAACCTATCCATACTATGAAAATACTTTTTGTTCGCAAAGAAAACTAAAATAACGACTTTATTCAACAATTCGTCTCCCCTATAGCGCCATTTTGGAGAGTAATACATACGTAAATGGTGTATCCATGTAAATACCTGTACGTGAACAATCCCTCTAAAATAATGGCCCCAAACATAGCGACTCAAAAGCTTGTTAGATTTTTTTTTGTCCAGATCCGGGAGAGGCCATCTGCGTTCGCGTTGGCGGCCCCGGCTCGATGACGAACTTCAAAGTGGAAGTCCTGGAGCGCTAGGAACCAGCGAGTCACCCTGGCATTGGTGTCCTTGGCATGGGCCATCCACTGTAGGGGGCGCGTGGTTGGTTACCAGGGTGAACTTGCGGCCCAGGAGGTAGGAACTTGCGGAGCTCCAGGACTTCCCACCTGATGGCCAGGGCTTCCTTCTCCACGGCGGCATACTCCCTCTCAGCAGGGGACAGCTTCCTGCTGATGTAAATGATCGGATGCTCCTCACCTTCTTGAATTTGGGAGAGGACCTCTCCCAGTCCTGTGTCGGAGGCATCCGTCTGCAGCAGGATGGGGTCTTTGTCCGGGGTCTTGGGGCAGTGTGGATGGCCTCGACTTTCTTGTCTTGCCGCCGGATGAGTCATCGGCCGACTTGGAAGCCCAGATACTTGGCCTCAGAGAGGGCAAGGTGGCATTTTCGGGGGTTGGCGGTAAGTCCAGCCCGCCGGAGCTCTGAGAGCACCCTCCACAGATGATCCAGATGTTCGTCCCATCCCTCGGAGTGGACCACAACGTCATCCAGGTAGGCGGTCGCGTAGGCCTGGTGGGGCCGCAGGAGGATGTCCGTCATCCGCTGGAACGTCGCGGGGGCCCCGTGTAGGCCGAAGGGAAGGGTCCAGTTATGCCAATGGCCACTGGGGGTGGAGAAGGCGGTCTTCGGCTTGGTAGCCTCGGAGAGCGGTACCTGCCAATAGCCCTTGGTGAGGTCCAGGGTACTGATGTACCGGGCCCTTCCTAGGCGGTCCAGCAGTTCGTCAACCCGAGGCATGGAGTACCCATCGAATTCAGAGACTTCGTTCAGGCGGCGGAAGTCATTACAAAAGCGGAGGGTGCAATCCGGCTTTGGGACCATCACAATGGAGGCTGGATCACGGACTCCGGGATGGTTCTATTACCCCCAACTTTAGCATTTGTTGGACCTTTTCCTCAATAGCCTGCCGACGAGCCTCGGGGACTCGGTAGAGCCGTTGCCTAACGACGACTCCTGGGGGCGTCTGGATGTGGTGTTGAAGCACGTTGGTCTGCCCGGGCTGAGAGGAGAACACATCCTGGAACTGACTGACCAGGTACTGCAGCTCCGTCTTCTGGGCAGCCGAGAGGTGGGGGTTGACATCCACAACCACGGGCTAGGTGAGGCTCAGGGCAGCTACTTGGTCCCGGGTCCACATCCAATTCTTAAGGAGGTTGATGTGGTAGAGTTGCTCCGCCTGCCGTCGTCCCGGCTGTCAGTATATGACCATCCCAATCCTCTCCACCACTGAGTAGGGTCCTTTCCAGGACGCCAGAAATGCATGCGGAGCTGGGGACTAGGACCATGACGCGGTCTCCCTGTTGGAACTCCCGTGGTTGGGCTGCCCGGTCGTAATGATGTCGCCTGCTGGGCCCTGGTGAGGTGTTCCCGGACTAACGGCATCACTCGGTCGATCCGTTCCCTCATTTGCCGGACGTGTTCAATGATGGTACGATGAGGGGCCGGCTGCTGCTCCCAAGCTTCCCATGCCACGTCCAAGAGGCCCCGAGGTCGACGGCCAAACAGGAGCTCGAAGGGGGTGAAGCCAGTTGAGGCCTGAGGAACTTCGCGGATCCCAAAGAGCATGTAGGGGGTCCCAATCCCGCTTGTCCACCGCCGCTATGCGTCTGAGCATTTGCTTGAGGGTCTGGTTAAATCTCTCTACGAGCCCATCGGTTTGGGGGTGATAGACGGTGGTCCTCAACTGCTTCACCCACAGCAGCCGGCAGAGGTCCGCCATTAGCCGGGACATGAAGGGGGTTCTCTGGTCAGTCAGGATCTCCGAGGGGAGGCCGACTTGGCTGGCCAGCAGAAACAGCTCCTGGGCGATGGACTTCGCAGTGGCCTTCCGCAGGGGGACTGCTTCTGGGTACCAGGTGGCATAGTCGATGATGACCAGGATGTGCTCATGCCCTCAGGCAGACTTCGGCAACGGCCCCAACGGCAAGGGCACCTCGATGATAGGCAACGGGATGAGCGGGCTGGGGCGAGGAGTACTGGGCGACGTGGCCTGAAAGGTCGGGCTGGCTTGGCAGAACCGCTTTACCTCGGCCTCCAGGCCTGGCCAGTGGAAGCGGTCGCGGATGCGTTGAGAGGTGTTGGTTGCGGCGAGGTGTCCTGCCATGGGATGGGAATGTGCCAGTTCTAGGATGGTTTCAGTCTTGGCTCGAGGCACGACTAGTAACTTTTTCTCCTCCCCCCTCCGCTGGGCGACACAATACAGCAGACCATTCTCTACAACAAAATGTGGGAGAGGGTGGGGCCGGGGGAGGATGTCCTCTCCATCTACGACTCACACCTGACTCCAACAGTGCTTGAGTCGGTCGTCCTCCCGCTGTTCCTTAGCGAAAGAGCCCCCTCCAGCGGCCTGTTGGTACACGTCATAGAACAGATTAGTAGATTGGGAGGGGGCCTCACGAGCAGGGCCGGTCGGCGGCAGGGTCCAGGCGGACACCTCGGTCTTCGACCGTTCCCCTTGGGGCTGGCAGGCTGAGTAGCGGTGGAAAGCAGCTTTTCGAAGCCGGGCCAATCCCTTCCAAGCAGTATGGCCACCAGCAGGTCCTTCACCAGGCCTACCTCCACTGAGCAATAAACATACACACACACACACCCAGAGCAGTAAACACACACACACACACACACAGCTCCGGGTGTGTGTGTGTATACTGTTCCGTGTGTGTGTGTGTGTTTACTTCTCACTGCTGTGTGTGTGTGTGAGAGAGAGAGAGAGTGTGTGTGTGTGTATGTTTACTGCTCCGGGTGTGTGTTTGTATGTGTGTGTGTTTACTGCTCCGGGTGTGTGTGTGTTTACTGCTCCGGGTGTGTATGTGTGTTTACTGCTCCGGGTGTGTGTGTGTGTCTACCGCTCCGGTTGTGTGTGTTTACTGCTCCGGGTGTGTGTGTGTGTTTACTGCTCCGGGTGTGTGTGTGTTTATTGCTCCGGGTGTGTGTGTGCTTACTTCTCACTGCTGTGTGTGTGTGTGTGTGTTTGAGAGTGTGTGTGTGTGTGTTTACTGCTCCGGGTGTGTGTGTGTGTGTGTGTTTACTTCTCACTGCTGTGTGTGTGTGTGTGTGTGAGTGTGTGTGTGTGTTAGGGTGACCACCTGGCTATTGCTCTGTTGCAAGTCAGCAGACCTGATTTTGCGGGACAATGCGGGACACGAGGGAAAGAAATTGATATTATTATAGGCTACTAGGTGAATAAATATAGATTTTTTTATTAGATATCTTTTTGCAGTGATGTTAACATGTCTTAAATTGCTAAAAGGGTTTATAAAAATGTAAATGACGGCGCTGACATAAATAATAATAAATATTAATATTTAGTAATAGTAATATCAGTAAAAAAATATTTTAACAGCACGTGTCTATTCAATCCAAATAATTAAGTGAAAATAATAATCCAATCGCTACAAAACACATTTCCAAATAAGCCAAAAAATTACATTAGGAAAGACTAGAAAGATTAAATGCGTTCTTACAGTGCATCTTGAATTTATATTTTTTTGTCTGATCTGGCAGCTTCGAGTAGGGCCTTCTCATTCATTATGTGTGTGTAGAACTCCTGGCAGGTGTAGCTGTAGTTCACTTTCACCAGGGTTTTTTTTCTCAGTATTTTTTTCCTTCTCTGGCTAGCCGCTAGAACCAATGATAACGGCTGCGCTGCGCATGTTTGGTGTTTTCTAATTAAAATTTTGTTATTGTAAAATTGTAATTTAAAGGACGATGAAATAAAATGAAGACAAAATTAAAATGCGGGACACTGCTTATGACTTGCAGGACGCGGGACAAAGCTTCAAATTTCGGGACTGTCCCGTGTGTGTGTGTCATAAGGAATTACGTAAGAAGTACAGTGTGTGTCATCCATAGTCCTTTATAATTCTTCATATTTTATAGCATATGTTTCATAGTTAAACAAAACCAAATAATTGCAACAAAACATAATACAACACCTGGTTAATCTTTGTAATGTAAATCTCCTCAGATGACAGACGCCTGACAACTTTGTTGTTGTGATTTAACGTAAACACGCAATTCATACTTTACAGTCACGTGACTACCATGGATACCTGGCGGGCAATAAACAGTAACAAAATGCATCCAATAGCACACAACAACTATCTAGCATGCAGGGATGGGAAATACACATGAATATATACAGCCAAACGGAGGTACCCTGACCCAAGCCTAGTACACCCTCTGCTGATGTTTTTGTCAGAGATCTAGGAAGGAGGACCCAATTGCAGTGAGAGATAACAAGGTTTTATTGACAAGACAGACTGATACAAGAGGTAGTGAAGTACACAGCAGATACCACAAGAGGAACTCAAACAGAACAGCTAGGGAAGGCTTCAGGAAACAACTGTCAGAATACTTGGGCAACAGAGGGGGCAGCAAGACCCGGCTGATAGAGAAGGCCACACAAGGCACCATAGAGCAGAGCTCAGAAGCTTGTTGACCACGGACTCTGGAGACAGACCAGATGCCAGGCTTGCTAGAACCAGGGCAGGAACTTTAACAAAAAACTAGACAGGACAAAGCTCCACAAAAACAAGTTAGATCCAAGACAAATATAAAACCAATGAACTAATAAGAGTAAAAAAACAAAACAAGAACAACGATAACCAATTTAAGAGATTGACCAAACAAAACCAAGAATCAAGACTAGAAAACGAAATATTACAAATGAAAGCAAAGGACAAGAACAAACAAATTTCTAAACCAAGGAGCAAGACAAGAACATAGAATCACAAGGACTAGACAAAACAAGGGCACAAGACCAACCAGACACGGCCACATATTCAACCACAGACAGAGTGGGTGAGAATGACAATGGACCAGCAAACACAAAAGGGTAAGGTGCACTATAATTAGGGAGGAAAATACATGAGGGACAGGTGAGCACAATTAGACCAACTAGGGTAACAAGAGGGTGTGGTAAAGAGGAAACAAGGAGGAGGGGCTAAAGGAGTACATGGCCGAGAAAATAACTAACAAGGCCACGTGCTGACACTAAACACAAGAAACAAACATAAAAGAAAGTGACAGTGCAAAACCCTGACAGTTTTATCGTAGGCTACATGGACATGCTATTCCAAAATGTGAAACACTTCAATAATTAATGAACCAGTCTGCACACTACTATAGGCTAACTTCAAATCAGAATCAGAAATACTTTATTGATCTTTATTGATATTGATAACCCGGGGGACAATTATTGTGCCACAGTTGATGTGCACATCAAGACATTAAAAGGAATATAGATAATAATAGAAGTTGGTAAATGAGCAAGTAGCCTATATGCATGTAAAAAGTATAAATATATGGTATAAAATATGAAGAAGAATTATAAAGGACTATGGATATGCAGCCTACAAGATTTACATTACTGTATTAACAGAATTGAATTGATTGTGATGAACAGTACTAGTAAATAAATAGAAGCAGAACTGCAGCAAACTATATTACACTGAATATTAAAACAGAGAATATTGCACAGAATGTGAAGTATTACATTGCACTACAGTACAGGGTCCAGTTTAATAACAAAGGGTCCACGTGTCAGACACTTCACTATCTTGAGGCCACGAGATAGTATCTTGAGGCCAAAAGAGATTCTTGGCTGTAAGGCTAATGTTGCCTGTTTTCACTAATCCTGCCTTCGTGTGCTACCAGAATGATCGTGAATAGGAATATGGTAGTTAAAAATAGTGCTTGGAAGCAATGTGTGAGGTCAGTAACACGGTCAATTTAACACCGGAAGCATGAGCTCTTGAAGCTCCACACTCTTTGGAGAAGGGAGCAGGGTTGCCAGGTTTTTGCAACTAAACCTGAAGTATAGCTGCAGTAGTTCCACTTTAGCACAATCAGATATTCTTCAGTATATCTTTAGTTTGACCTCAGCATTACTTCCACACAATTAAAGGGCATTAAGTACAAAATTTGTTCCAACAATACCATTTCAGTATACTAAAAGTACAAATTCAGGGGGGTATTTTATCAACTATATAAAAATGAAAATGTACTTGTAGTATATTTAGCATGAAATAGATATGTTACAAATACATTTTAGTGTTTTTATTTTTCAAGTCAAGTCTGTCAACATTTGACCTCCTGTAGTTTGTCTCCGTGCCTCTGGAGGTCCCCTGTGTTCCCTTCTGTCTTTGTTCTTCTTTGTCTACTCTTGTTAGCGTTATCCAGGTCACCTGAGCCTTGTTTCTGTTAGAGTATTTTAGCTGAGTCTTTCCCTTGTTTGACACTTGGTTTTTGAGTTCAGGCTGCATGATACCAGCTCTGTATTTACTAGCTCTTCCAAGTCCTCCCATGCTACCTCAAATAAGGTGTTCCTAGTTATTTGTTTGTTCACACGCTCTTGATCTGTTTTCTCCCCTTGTGGAGTTTTTTTATTTTCCCTTGTGGTTTTGTTTTCCCATTATCTCTCTTGTTATTAATTCCTCTGTCTGAGAAGAATTTTGTTGGATTTTTTTGGCTTGCAAAGTCCTTTTTTTAATAAACCAAAATTGCTTGGAGTACTGCCTTGAGTATTTCAATTGGGTCTAACACCTCAGCCTCTGTGGCCTAGTGGCAGATCTCTCACCCACCACACCAGAGACCCGAGTTCTAGCCTGGCCCGTGACAGAAAAACCAAGTCACTCATGGACCCAGAAACACTCAGTTCAAAGGACCTATTGGCAGTGATTGCTCAACATGAGGCATCCTTTCAGCGCCATGAAGCCGTTCTCAGCCGACAAGAAGAGCTAATGACCAAACATTTGAGGAAGGTGAAGAATGCCTCCCGGGTTCTTCACCTTCCTCTGCATCACCTACGAGTGGCATCAGGCCTTCTCCTGAGGCGGAACCCCGACTACTGTCTCCTAAGCCCTTTGCTGGAGATCCCAGTTCCTGCCAGGGTTTCCTCACCCAGTGTTCTTGCACTTTCGAGCTCCAACCATCAAGCTTCCCTACAGATTGCCTACATTATCACCCTTCTCTCGGACAAAGCACTCTCTTGGGCCTCAGCAGTGTGGCAATCCCAGGACGCCTGTTGTAAGTCGTACATGGCATTCGTGGAAGAGTTCAAGCGAGTGTTTGATCATCCTGTCAGTGGTCAGGAGGCTTCTAAGCGCCTACTCACTCTCCGTCAGGGTCCCCGAAGCACTGCAGATTATGCCATTGAGTTTCGGACCATAGCTGCAAAAAGTGGATGGAACGATGAGGCACTGAGGGTCTGCTTTCAGGGAGGGTTGTCTGAGCCCCTTCAAGATGAGTTAGCCACTCGAGAAACGCCTGAAGATCTTGAATCCCTCATAGCAATGGCCATCCGTCTAGACAATCGTCTGAGAGAGCGCAGGACCGCCCGTCGCAAGGAATCTCAGTCCCAAGTTCCTCTGAGGAGGTCCGGTTCTCCAGTTTGTGCTCCTTCCTCCAGAAATTCCCCAGTTGAACCGCTCCATGATTTCAGAAGAAATGCAATTGGGCCGTTCCAGGCTTTCTCCAAATGAGAGGGAACGTCGCATGAGGGAGCGTCGTTGTCTCTACTGCGGTGCCTCCGGCCACTTCCGTTCCTCTTGCCCCGAGCTCTTGGGAAACGCCTGTCCCCATACAGCAACAGGAGGGCTGTGATGGGGAAAATTAGAGCTCCTCCTGCTAATGCCGTCCTAGCAGTTCCAGTTACGTTGTCCTGGGAGGGCCACCAGCGTCAGGTCCAGGCTATGATTGATTCTGGGGCTGCAGGCGACTTTCTAGACCTATCCTTGGCGCAGAAACTTAATATCCCCACACAACTTCTTCCTCACCCCCAGGCAGTTACTGCTTTGGATGGCAGACCTCTGGAACCGGGCAAAGTTACAGAGGCCACTCAATCCCTGCGACTTACCATCTTTCAACACCAGCAGGAGGAGACCCTCTATCTTATTGACTCCCCTGAGTACCCTGTTATCCTGGGTCACCCTTGGCTGTGCAGACACAATCCCCATATCGACTGGCCCACTGGCACTATCCTAAGCTGGGGCTCTACTTGCCAACTCTCCTGCCAACTTCAGAGTTCCCCAGCCCCTTGTCCCGAGTTTCAAGAGTCTATCGACCTGTCTCGAGTCCCCAGAGTTTATCATAAGTTTAAGGCAGTGTTCAGCAAGTCCTGGGCCACCTCATTACCACCTCACCGCGCTTATGACTGTGCTATTGAATTACTCCCTGGCTCTTGCCCTCCCAGGGGTCGGATCTTCTCCCTGTCTCCCCCAGAGCGCTCAGCTATGGATCTCTACATTAAGGAGTCCTTGGCAGCCGGTATCATCCGTGCCTCAACCTCCCCAGCTGGGGCAGGTTTCTTCTTTGTTTAGAAGAAAGACGGGGGTCTTAGGCCTTGTATTGATTACCGGGGCCTCAACAAGATCACGGTTCGTAATCGATACCCTCTACCGCTCATGGCCACTGCCTTTGAACTGCTTCAAGGAGCCTCTGTTTTCACTAAACTGGATCTCCGCAATGCTTACCATCTTGTGCGGATCCGGCAGGGAGACGAATGGAAGACTGCCTTCAACACCCCCACAGGCCACTATGAGTATCTCGTAATGCCGTTCGGACTCACCAATGCCCCCGCAGTGTTCCAAACATTAATTAATGATGTCCTCCGGGACCTTCTTAATCAATTCGTCTTTGTATACCTTGACAATATTCTCATTTTCTCAAAGTCCCTGGAGGAGCATGAGGGGCATGTAAGCAGGGTTCTCCAGAGACTCCTTGATAATCACCTCTACGTAAAGCCAGAGAAGTGTGAATTTCATGTTACCCAGGCTCAGTTTCTCGGATTTATTGTCACTCCTGGCCACCTGGAGATGGACCCTAAGAAGGTAGAGGCGATCCACAACTGGCCCATACCTACTAATGTGAAGGAGGTACAACGTTTCATTGGCTTTGCAAACTTCTACAGGAAGTTCATTAAGAATTTCAGCTCTGTTGTTGCCCCCTTGACAGCACTGACTAAGGGAGGAGGTACCAAGGTTCAGTGGAGTCCGGAGGCAGCGGGGGCCTTCGAAGATCTCAAGGGCCGTTTCACTTCCGCTCCTATTCTTCTGATCCCTGACCCAGACAGACCTTTTGTGGTGGAAGTGGATGACTCAGAGGTGGGGGTGGGGGCCATCCTGTCGCAGAGAGGTACAAATGGAAAGTTACACCCTTGCGCCTTCATGTCTCGTCGCCTGTCGGATGACGAGCGCAACTACCACTTGGGGGATCGTGAGTTGCTCGCAGTTAAACTGGCCTTGGAGGAGTGAATCCACTGGCTCGAGGGGGCCCAGCACCCTTTCCAGGTTCTCACGGACCACAAAAACCTGGAGTATCTCCAGCAGGCTAAGCGGTTGAATCCTCGGCAAGCTAGGTGGTCACTGTTTTTTAATCGATTCCAGTTTCTCCTATCTTACAGACCTGGCACCAAGAACGTCAAGCCAGATGCCCTGTCTCGAGCCTACTCCCCTGAGACACAAGAGAAGCCTTTGACAACAATAATTCCGAGGTCTAGTATTGTCGCGCCCCTTCAGTGGGAACTGGAAAGAATGGTGCGAGAGGCACTTGCCCATGAGCCTGATCCAGGTGGTGGTCCCCCTGGACGCCTGTTCGTTCCTCTAGCGGCCCGATCCCGGGTCTTGCAGTGGGCTCATGAGTCTCCCTTGACTTGCCATCCAGGAAGTGCCCGCACCTTTGACTTTCTCCAACGGCGGTTTTGGTGGCCATCCATCAAGAGGGACGTTAAAGTCTATGTGGAGGCCTGCTCCATATGCAACCAAGGGAAGTCTGCACATCAGCGACCTCAGGGACTGCTCCGTCCCTTACCTATTCACCGCAGGCCATGGTCCCATCTCTCTCTGGACTTTGTTACCGGGCTTCCGCCATCCAAGGGCAATACAGTCATCCTGGTGGTTGTAGACCGGTTCTCCAAAGCGGCCCGGTTCATTCCCCTGCCCAAGCTGCCTTCAGCCAAGGAGACTGCGGAGCTCCTCATGAACCATGTCTTCCGCATATTTGGTATTCCCCTGGACATTGTCTCTGACCGAGGTCCCCAGTTCTCGTCCCGGTTCTGGGGAGCCTTCTGCAGGCTTATTGGGGCAACGGCCAGCCTATCGTCTGGGTTCCATCCGGAGTCTAATGGCCAGACGGAACTTATTAATCAGGACCTGGAGACCACCCTACGGTGTATGGCGGCTAACAATCCCACGTCTTGGGCCACCTATATTATTTGGGCTGAATATGCCCATAACACCCTCCAGTCTTCAGCCACTGGACTATCCCCCTTTGAATGCCAGTTTGGATATACCCCTCCATTATTCCCAGAGGAAGAGGCACAAGTTGGTGTTCCCTCGGCCCAACGCTTTGTCCAACGCTGTCGGCTTATATGGAGGAAGGCCAGACGTACCCTCCTTCGGACTTCCCAGAGGTACCAGGTTCAGGCTAATCGTCACCGTCGGACAGCCCCCAACTTTCGAGCTGGTCAAAGAGTTTGGCTATCTACTAAGCACCTGCCCCTCCGGGTCGAATCCAAGAAACTCTCCCAGAAATACATCGGCCCTTTTCGCATAGCAAGGAAAGTTAACCCTGTTTCTTATCGTTTATTTCTCCCTCGTTCCCTTAGAATTAACCCCACATTTCATGTCTCTTTACTAAAACCTGTCTTGTCTTCTCCGTTTGCTCCCCCGCACAGGCCCCCTCCACCTCCCAGGATCATCAACGGCCAGCCAGCCTACACAGTGCGCCGGATACTGGACTCCCGGAGGGTCCAGAACTCATTACAATATCTGGTGGACTGGGAGGGCTATGGGCCAGAGGAGCGCTCCTGGGTTCCAGCCAAAGACATCCCTGACCCAAGTTTAATCCGGGAGTTTCACACCCGGAGGCCCGGGTGTTCTGGAAAGAACGTCAGGAGCCGTTCCTAGAGGAGGGGGTCCTGTCAGCATTTGACCTCCTGTAGTTTGTCTCCGTGCCTCTGGAGGTCCCCTGTGTTCCCTTCTGTCTTTGTTCTTCTTTGTCTACTCTTGTTAGCGTTATCCAGGTCACCTGAGCCTTGTTTCTGTTAGAGTATTTTAGCTGAGTCTTTCCCTTGTTTGACACTTGGTTTTTGAGTTCAGGCTGCATGATACCAGCTCTGTATTTACTAGTTCTTCCAAGTCCTCCCATGCTACCTCAAGTAAGGTGTTCCTAGTTATTTGTTTGTTCACACGCTCTTGATCTGTTTTCTCCCCTTGTGGAGTTTTTTTATTTTCCCTTGTGGTTTTGTTTTCCCATTATCTCTCTTGTTATTAATTCCTCTGTCTGAGAAGAACTTTCGTTGGATTTTTTTGGCTTGCAAAGTCCTTTTTTTAATAAACCAAAATTGCTTGGAGTACTGCCTTGAGTATTTCAATTGGGTCTAACACCTCAGCCTTTGTGGCCTAGTGGCAGATCTCTCACCCACCACACCAGAGACCCGAGTTCTAGCCCGGCCCGTGACAAAGTCACCTTTATTTATATACCAATGTGACATGACATAGAGCCATGTATGGTGACCCATACTCAGAATACAGATTGTGTCAAAGCTATGGCTGTAGTACTCGAGTCCAGACTCGAGACATTTTTCTATTGTCTCTGACTTGTCTCCGACTCGTTGGTGTTTGCACTCTGACTTGTCTCGGACTTGGTCATCAAGTCCAGCAAAATTTGTTTTTCTCCTTCAAAACAAAACCACATTTGCATGTTGTGACTGAAGTGAAAACGTCTAGACGCACCACTGCTTTCTCTTTTTTTTCCCAAAGCACTCTGTAGCCTGCTCTTTGCTTACACATCAGTGGCGTCTGCTGTTGCTAGGCAACCATTACCTGCTCTCCATGATGTCGCTGCACAAGGAAACAGTCTGTAGCCCAATGTTGAACCATGATGAGTAATGTGAGCGTCCGCATATGAAATTACAGCCGCCCAAGCCTCGACAAGAAGCCCACTGCAACGTGGCTGTCTCACATCGGCTGTTGCCGGCCGGATGGAAAGGCGTGCTGCAAGACTTACTGACCTGATAGAGACTGTGGTTCTGCAGCCCAGCTGGAATTCGTTTTCCGGCAATTGAAGGCCAGACAGTGGCCTAAATCCACAAGAAGTGGGAGCAAATGCTTGTGACAGAGTGCGAGGGGAGGGACATTCACCATCACAATTTCGAGCAATATGACCGGGTTGTTGGCACCTTCTACAAATTATGTGATTTAAACGAGGAGAGCAGTCGTGTACGTGCACATTTTGATTACGTAAGACAGTTCGGGTGAGCTGACCAATTTGATGTTGCTGCTGGCGCAACAGCTCCCGCAGTTCATTAAATTCACCCGAATGAACCCCATGATCCAAATCTGACCTCCCCCTGAACGCCATATTGTATGCCACTTACTAAAGATACAGACTGACTCCTACCCCTCGCACCACCTGGCATTCCCTCCCATTCCCAACGAATGGCCTTGCTCTGAATGTCTAACAACTTTGCAGTGGGCTGTTGACTAATTAAGTGTTTCAATTCTCGGCGGAGCATACTATTCAACACATATTACATGAACTGATCACGTACAACGATATCAGCATTTGGAATAGCATGTGGCGCTTGACTTTTCACTTTGTCCAACAAACTCAACAGGCCCATGGAGAACTCTAGTAATGTTTCTCCCTCATGTTGCCTTCTGGAAAAAAAAGCCACCTGCACTGCAACATACGAGTCTGCACACCCATACAACTCTTGAAGGGCAGAAATAATCTTATCTGGATCAATCCTGACCAAGTTGGAATGATAATTAAATTTAATTGTGGGCCTCTCCTACCAAATGATCATATAGAAAGAGGGTCTGTTCGGAAACATATTACGAGTGTGCATGCATGCTTGAGCCTCTTCGACCCACTCGTCAATGCTAATACCAATTCTACCATTAAATCTTGGACAACGTCATTCTCTTGGAACAAACACAAACTGTTCGGATGGACCGCCACTCCTATCAGCCAACTGAGGCGTAACCAGTGGTGCCGCACTAATAGAAGAAGTGCCAGGGTCAGGAAAATCAATTGATGCCCACTCCTGCCGCAGCCTCTCATTATCCACCTGTAATTGGGCCACTAAATCTCACATTTCCTGCAACTCATCATGCATAATGAAAGACTACAAAAAAGACCACTAACCCAAATGGAATGCCCATTCAAACAGTCACCACTACTAAAAAAAACACAACAACCATCAAACAAAAACAAACAACTCACCAATGTCTCAATTTCTGAAAAAAAAAAACAGCCGTAACCCAGTTACTATCAGGGTTTAGAGAGAACAACTTAAAGGTTAAACCATGGAGGGAACTGCCTATACCAGCAATTCACCCCTAGAGGTAATTTACAGGGGAATCGCCTTTTATAAACCTCACTAAAGTACACAGGTTAGATTACGGCTGGGTCAGGAATTGAAATAGAGGTTAATTACAAAAGTCAATTTTATTGGAAAGCTTTAAATCACATGTACGAAAGTCCCAAATATAAAGATATAATACACACACACAACTCCACTCCAGGGCTGGAGCCTAATTACCTACTCAAAAAAACAAAAAACAAAAAAAAAACACTTGAATTCACACTTCACCCCAAATGTGGAACACTACACTCGAAAGGGACCGCCCCCACCCACATGGAAAAAACCTATATAAACATATATGTTTCAATATAGGTTTTGATATAGGTTTTAAATATATGTGACATATATAAAATTGGCCGGTTTCCTATATTATATGTACATATATGTACATATATGCACACATATATATGTACATATATATAAACATATATGCAGACATATATTTACACATATATGTACATATATGCACGCATATATTTTCACCTATATGTACACAAATATATGTGCATACATATACCTATATGGGTATATATATGCATGTATATATGTACCTATATGTTCACCTATAATAGTAAAATTAAAACCCATAGCTGCTAGGCAACATAAATAAAAGTCCAAAATGTAGACATGTACATTATTTATTGACTCAAGATCAATCAAATAGTACAAAACAAAAAATATAGTACAAGAACAAAAATAAGACAAAAAACCTGCTAGGCGACATAAATAACATGTGTAACGTGTACATTATGTATTTACAAGAACAATCAAATAGTACAAGAACAAAAATAAGACAAAAAACTGAACAGAAAAAATTCATTATCTGGCTCGGATCTGTTTTAACTCAGAGGGAGTGTCAGCCACATTAAAAAAGTTAACAGCTTAAAGGAACACTCCGACTTTTGGGGACTTTAGCTTATTCACAGTATCCCCAGAGTTAGATAAGTCCATACATACCTTTTTCATTTCTGTGCGTTCTGTTAGTGTTATTTGAGGCACCCACCGCTAGCCTAGCTTAGCACAAAGACTGGATGTAAATGGATACTGTTAGCATAGTAATCCCAATAAGTGACAAAATAATGCAAACATTTTCCTATTTACATGTCGTTATCTGTGTAGTCACAGCGTGTACAAATAACAAGGCTATATGAGACAGAGACCATTTTTAATCATATAAATATTGAGAACTATATTCTCACTAGGCGTAGGAGCACAGCTAACGTTACTTGGGCGGAGTGGCTACTTGGGCGGAGTGATTAGCGCAGCACACAAGACGCGCTGTGGTGAGGAGCAGAGAGTTCGCTCAGAGTTGGAGTAATAGAGTCAGCAATTACTAGATAGTAAATTTATAGTGTACAATCATGGGTGTTTGCTGTATTGTAAAGAGCTGCGACAATAAACAGGGGAGAACAGGTAATACTATGATGTTTCATAGAATTCCAACCCAAAACGCTGACCTGATGAATCGATGGCTACTTGCTCCGGAAATAGATCCAAACACACCTGTAAACACCATCACAAAGTATTTCGTTTGCTCTGAACATTTTACTGTAGACGACTATTTTGGAAAAATGCAAGTTGCCACACAGACCATGAAATGTGTGCTAAAGGATATAGCCATCCAATCGATAATAAAGACATTTGCGGATTAATGTGAATTGGAGACGCGAACCGTTTAAAATGATTCAGTTCGATTTGGTGAACTGTTTCAAAAAGATCTGGTTACTAAGAATGATTCATTCGCGAACCGGATATGACAAACTGCTTTGTTTTGAACTGTCTTACAACAGACACAGAAGAGAAGACAATGCTGAATGAAGTCGTAGTTTTTGCTATTTTTGGACCAAAATGTATTTTCCATGCTTCAAAAAATTCTAATTGACCCTCTGATGCCACATGGACTACTTTGATGATGTTTTTCTTACCTTTCTGGACATGGACAGTATACCGTACACACAGCTTCAATGGAGGGAATAAGAGCTCTCTGACTAAATCTAAAATATCTTAAACTGTGTTCCAAAAATGGAGGTCTTACGGGTTTGGAACAACATGAGGGTAAGTTATTACATTTACATTTACATTTATTCATTTTGCAGACTGTAACGATACAAACTTCCTAATCATCCAGAAGAAGGAGGCGGGAACCGGCGCACAATCAAAATATTTTAATAATTGAAAAATAAACACAAAACAGCACACCAGCCCCTCACGGATGACTGGTGCACTCAAAATAAAAAGCAAACATAAAATAATGTCCCAGGCCTGGTCCTCTCTCGTCCTTCACGGTCGTCGCTCCAGTTTTATATCCTTCCATCTCCTACATGGGACTCGATACCGGCGGTGGGGCGCAGGTGCAGCTCATCTTCAATCACTACACCTGGCCTCACTCCTCCTTCCCACGCCTCTCGGCCCCGCCCCACTCGCCACATACCCCCATCACCCCTCGCAGGCCGGGGGGTACCCACGAGACTGCACTCTACTCCCCTCACGGAGACCTGCGGGAACCTGGGGGTAGGACAGACGAGGCGAGAGAAAAGGAGATGGAAGGAGGAGCGACAGAGACGAGAGAGGGGAGAGAGGAAAAAATAAAATAAAAATTCAGATTCCCAGACGCACTGCTGCTCGGCCCTCCACCAGCTGGGTGATCTCCTCTGCAGTGCCTGGTGGTGGCACTGGACGGCCCTCGGCGGACGGCGCGACACTCCTCTGCCACCCGATGGACGGCGACGGCTCCTCCGGTTTTGGGCAGCGGCAGGAGTCCCCCGTTCCCTGCCCCTCCGGAATCCATCGCGGAGGCAGCAGGCTCCGGCCCTCTGGCGAACGGCGCAGACTCCTCCGCTCCCTCACGGACGGCAGCCGCCCCTCCATATCGTGGGCGGCCGGCAGCGAGCTCGCCCGTCCCTGGCAACTCGCTCCAGCCCACCGCCTCGAGCGTCCCTGGCGGCACATACCTCGCCAGCTCGAGGGCACCGTGGATTCACCACAGCGGTGAGGGATCTTCAGCAGCACGTCCCTCCTTCTCCCGGGTTTCGGCACCACTGTAACGATACGACCTTTGTAATCATCGGGAAGAAGGAGGCGGGAACCGGCGCACAATCAAAACATTTTAATAACAAAAATAAACACAAAACAGCGTGTCAGCCCCTCGCAGACGACTGACGCGCACAAATAAAAAGCAAAACATAAAATAAGACCCAGGCCTGGTCCTCTCTCGTCCTTCATGGTCGTCGCTCCAGTTTTATATTCTTCCATCTCCTACGTGGGACTCGATAACGGTGGTGGGGCGCAGGTTCAGCTCATCTTCAATCACTACACCTGGCCTCACTCCTCGTTCCCACGCCTCTCGGCCCCGCCCCACTCGCCACACAGACTCTTTTATCCAAAGCGACTTACAGATGAAGACAGTGAAAGCAATCAAAAACAACAAAAAGAGCAATGATATATAAGTGCTATAACAAGTCTCAGTTAGGTTAACACAGTACACGTAGCATGGGATTTTAAATAACATAATAAATAATATATATATATATAATATATAAAGATAGAATAAAAAAAAAAGAATAGAGCAAGCTAGTTAGAGGTCTTTACACATATACACACACATACACATACAATTGCATAATAAATGCAAAGAAAATAGAATACAAAAAGATTAGAAAGGTAGTTAGATTTTTTAAAGAATAGAATTAGAATATTGAGTGTTGAAGTTAGAGGGTCAAATAAAGATTTAAGTCGATTCTTAAAGATGGCCAAGGACTCAGCTGCTTGGATTGAGTTGGGGAGTTCATTCCACCAGAAGGGAACATTTAATTTAAAAGTCCGAAAAAGTGACTTTGTGCTTCTTTGGGATGGCACAATCAAGCGACGTTCACTTGCAGAACGCAAGCTTCTAGAGGGCACATAAGTCTGAAGTAACAAATTTAGGTAGATGGATGCAGAGCCAGTGGTAGTTTTGTAGGCAAACATCAATGCCTTGAATTTTGTGCGAGCAGCTATTGGAAGCCAGTGCAAATTGATAAACAGAGGTGTGACGTGTATTCTTTTTGGCTCATTAAAAATTAATCTTCTGAATTAGGTAAAGGTTTGATAGAATTGGCTGGAAGACCTGCCAAGAGAACATTTCAATAGTCCAGCCTGGACAGAACAAGAGCTTGAACAAGGAGTTGTGGAGCATGTTCCGAAAGAAAGGGCTTGATCTTCTTGATGTTGAATAAAGCAAATCTGCAGGATCAGACAGTTTTAGCAATGTGGTCTGAGAAAGTCAGCTGATCATCAATCATAACTCCAAGGCTTCTAGCTGTTTTTGAAGGAGTTATGGTTGATGTGCCTAACTTGATGGTGAAATTGTGATGGAACGATGGGTTTGCTGGAATCACAAGCAGTTCTGTCTTGGCAAGGTTGAGTTGAAGGTGATGGTCCATCATCCAGGAAGAAATGTCTGTTAGACAAGCTGAGATGTGAATAGCTACCGTCGGATCATCAGGATGGAATGAGAGGTAGAGTTGAGTGTCATCAGCATAGCAGTGGTATGAAAAGCCATGTTTCTGAATGACAGAACCTAATGATGCCATGTAGACAGAGAAGAGAAGTGGTCCAAAAACTGAGCCCTGAGGCACCCCAGTAGTTAGATATGAGTAGTTAGAGATTTGGACACCTCACCTCTCCAAGATACTTTGAAGGACCTATCTGATAGGTAAGACTCAAACCATTGAAGTGTGGTTCCTGAGATGTCATTTGCCAGTAGGGTTGATAGGAGGATCTGGTGATTAACCGTGTCAAAAGCAGCGAACAGATCAAGGAGGATAAGTACTGAAGATTTGGATTCTGCTCTTGCCAGTCTTAGAGCTTCAACAACTGAGAGCAAGGCTGTCTCAGTTGAATGTCCACTTCTGAAGCCAGATTGGTTGCTGTCAAGGAGATTGTTGTGTTTGAGAAATTCAGAGACTTGGTTGAACACAGCTTGTTCAAGTGTTTTTGCAATAAAAGGAAGAAGGGAAACTGGTCTGTAGCTCTCTAAAAGAGATGGGTTGAGGTTGGGTTTCTTAAGTAGTGGAGTTATAGGTGCCTGTTTAAATGATGAGGGAAAAACAACAGTGTGGAGGGAAGTGTTGATGATGTGAGTGAGTGCAGGTACAACTTCAGGAGAAATGGCTTGAAGGAGATGAGATGGAATAGGATAAAGCGGGGAAGTTGTAGGGTGATTAGAAAGGATGAGTTTTGAGACTTCTGCCTCAGAGAGTGAAGAGAAGGATGTAAATGAGTGTAAGTTTGCTGGTGATATGAGCTTGACTGATTGTGGTGTGGAAAATTGTGCACTAATGTGTTTAATTTTATTAATGAAAAACGTTGCTAAGTCGTCAGCTATTAGAGATTAAGCAGGAAGGGGAGGAGGAGGACAAAGAAGTGTGGAAAATGTTTTGAAAGCATGCAAGAGTTAGATGAATTGTTAATTTTGTTATGGTAGCATGTCATTTTAGCAGAGGAGACATTCGCAGAGAAAGAAGATAGGAGTGACTGATACACAATAAGGTCAGTAGTATATTTGGACTTGCGCCACACCCTTTCAGAAGCTCTAAGCTTAGAACGGTGTTCGTGTAGAAAATCAGTACCAAGGGGCAGAAGGGGTGTTACGGGCTGGCCTGGAAGATAAGGAGCAAACAGTGTCTAAACAAGATTGAGAGCAAGAGCAGAGTGGAGCAAAAAGTATCAGTAGCACTGTTAGCATCCAAAGATGCAAACAGTTTAGGGGAAGGAAGTGAAGATGAAACCTTTGCAGATAGCCGGGAGGTAGAAAGTGTGCATAGGTTACGTCCAAAGATGACATGTGGAGGGGTAAGTGATGTGTCAGGGATCATGTTGAGGTTAAGAGTGAGGAGGAAGTGATCCAACGTGTGCAGTGGAGTAAAAAGAACATGATCAGTAGAGCAGTTTCGTGTATAAATAAGGTCCAGTTGGTTGCCTGATTTGTGAGTAGCAGTAGTTGACACTCGGTTGAGATCAAAAGAGGCAAGCAGAGTGTGGAAATCGGCAAAAATAGGTTTATCTAGATAAATGTTGAAATCTCCAAGCATAACTAGGGGAGTACCATCCTCAGAAAAGGTTGAGAGCAACACATCTAATTCATCCAAAAAGTTACCCAGTGGTCCTGGGGGTCGATAGACAACTAAAAAATGTATTTTAAAAGGGTAGGTAACAGTAACTGAATGAGATTCAAAGGAGCTGTTGATACCCAAAGATGGTAAAGGATTACATTTCCAATCATTAGAGATGAGCAGACCAGTACCTCCACCTCTTGCAGTCAAACGGGGGGAGTGGGAAAATGATAAATTATTGGAGAGTGCTGCAGGTTTGATCCAGGTCTCTGTTAGGGCCATGAGATTAAGCTTTGTATGACTAATAATAGAAGTAATGAAATCTGTTTTGTTTACATCAGACTGGCAATTCCAGAGACCAATAGGAAAAGAAAGTAGTGTATTAGCAGACATAGACAAAGTATGCATGTTGTTAAGATTGCGCTGTCTACATTGTGTGATGCATGGTTTACGAGTGGTAATGATAGAAGGGATTTGGAAACACAGTAAGATTTGGTTATAACAAAAAACAACTGAAAAAGAAATGAAACAAGGAAAAGGAAAAAGATTAATCAAAACAATACTTATATCCCCTGCCGGTGTCCCTGACCGTTGGAGTCGCACGGTAGAGTCGGTCTTTACACTCTTCGGTCTTCACACGAGGAGGGCTTAACTGGAGGGCTGCCGCAACCGCTGCCGCAGTATACTAATCTTTTTTAAACCCGACAAAACGGAAATTGAATTCAGCTGAACGTATTTAACTGTTTATCACAAAAAAGGTCTAAGCAAGCACACAACACTGACAACGTATGCGATAGAGTACGAGACTAAACGCAGCACGTCTCAACACAGTAGTAAACAAACAAGTGTTTCCTAGCAACGACAACTGCGCTATTCAATTCAATTCAAGTTTATTTGTATAGCGCTTTTTACAAAACAAATCGTTACAAAGCAACTTTACAGAAAATTATGTTTCTACAATATTTAGTAGTAGCTAGTAGTTTGTGCACATTTGACAGGATTTTAGAAAAAATAAAAATAATAATAATAATAATAATAATACAAGACGTAGTCAGCTAGACGATGAACTATAAATATTATTAATTAAGTTATTATATGATTCAGTCACACATTTAGCAATAATTGTTAGTTCTGTTTGTTGATTCAGGGTTAGCATCATCTGAGGTCCTCTGAGGGTCAGCATCATCTCTTCTCAGGTGTTCTGGATCCAGACTGGAGCTTGTGTAAATCCCGTGGCGAAACATAGAAACAAAATACAGACATCATTAGCATAGCTGCTGATCCAACAAAGTAAAATTAGTTTAACCCAAGCTAATGAATAAAAAAGCACCTTTGATCAGATGCAACTACACTCACAATTTAAAAGATACATTATTCGAATGCTTGGCGAAAGAGATGTGTTTTTAATCTAGATTTAAACAGAGAGAGTGTGTCTGAACCCCGAACATTATCAGGAAGGCTATTCCAGAGTTTGGGAGCCAAATGTGAGAAAGCTCTACCTCCTTTAGAGGACTTCGCTATCCTAGGAACGACCAAAAGTCCAGCGTTTTGTGACCTTAGGGAGCGTGATGGGTTGTAACGTGTTAGAAGGCTAGTTAGGTACGCTGGGGCTAAACCATTTAGGGCCTTATAGGTAAGTAATGATAATTTGTTACTGATCCGGGACTTAATAGGTAGCCAGTGAAGAGACTGTAAAATTGGGGTAATATGATCATATTTTCTTGACCTCGTAAGGACTCTAGCTGCTGCATTTTGGACTACCTGTAGCTTGTTTATTGACGAAGCAGGACAACCACCTAGAAGTGCATTACAATAGTCCAGTCTAGAGGTCATGAATGCATGAACTAGCTTTTCTGCATCAGAAACAGATAACATGTTTCTAAGATGGAAGAATGCAGTTTTTGTAACATTGGAAATATGATTTTCAAAAGACAAATTGCTGTCTAATATAACACCCAGATTTCTGTCCTTTCTAGGTGCCGATCCACCATCTGGTCTGGATACGTACTGGATCCGAGTGACTGCAGTGACCCTCTGATCTGGATACAGACTGTATATGGTGGTTACGGTGACCTCGGAATAAGAAAGAAACAGACTAATATTAGTGTAGATGGAGCTTCGGTTCCTTGCCGCTGTTGCCTATGGCTTGCTTAGTTGGGGTCACTTCATCTACAGCGATATCGTTGACTTGATTGCAAATAAATGCACAGACACTATTTAAACTGAACAGAGATGACATCACTGAATTCAATGATGAACTGTCTTTAACTATCATTTTTCATTATTTACACATTGTTCTCTTTATGAATGTTATTCAGTTGTTTTGACGCAATGTATTTTGTTTAAAGCGCTATATAAATAAAGATGACTTGACTTGACTTGATAGAGGAAGTGTTCCCGGTTCCGGTTTACCTAATTAATGCAGCCTAAAAATCCTTTAATGGATTTGGATATTAAAAGCATATTAGTATGTTATGTGTAAGCCAGGTTAAAGAGATAGGTCTTTAATCTAGATTTAAACTACAGTGTTGACAGGACCAGGCTAATATGGTCATACTTCCTAGGTCTAGTAAGAACTCTTGCTGCTGCATTTTGGACTAGCTGTAGTTTGTTTACTAAGCATGCAGAACAACCACCCAATAAAGCATTACAATAATCTAACCTTTAGGTCATAAATTAATGGATTAACATTTCTGCATTTGACGTTGAGAGCATAGGCCGTAATTTTGATATATTTTTGAGATGGAAAAATGCTGTTTTACAAATGCTAGAAACGTGGCTTTCTAAGGAAAGATTGCTATCAAATAGCACACCTAGGTTCCTAACTAATGACGATGAATTGACAGAGCAACCATCAAGTCTTAGATAGTTTTCTAGGTTATTACAAGCAGAGTTTTTAGGTCCTATAATTAACACCTCTGTTTTTTCTGAATTTAGCAGTAAGAAATTACTCGTCATCCAGTTTTTTATATTGACTATGCATTCCATTAGTTTTTCAAATTGGTGTATCACCGGCCACAAAGAAATATAGAGCTTAGCATCATCAGCAAAACAATGAAAGCTAACACCATGTTTCCTGATGATATCTCCCAAGGGTAACATATAAAGCATGAAGAGTAGCTGCCCAAGTGAAGCTTTATTGTCTCATTGGGATCACAAACATTTAGACAGGTTTTTTTTTAATTGGGCGGACACAGATGGCTAAACCAGTCTGGTTAGCTCAGCTGGTTAGAGTGTGGTACTAATAAAGGTTGCGGGTTCGATCCCTGTACTGGCCAGCTGTTTTCATTCTCTGGGAGCTCATCTCTACTCTGCTCTGCTCTTCTCCTCTGACAAAGTGTAAGGTGATCTCACTGAAATCTCTGCTTTGCTAAGCAACGTTTTGTTGTGGCTGAAGTAGCTCAGTTGGGAAAGCACTAGACTGAAGGTCTAAAGGTCCCTAGGTCTATCCAGGGTTTTTGCAAAATCTCCCAATCTTTTCCCTTTGTCTGAGGCGGGCCAGTGACCAAAAATCACTGGGTTCCAACTTCTCTGTATAACTGCTTCCCCACTGCCACATCGCTATCTGTTTCCCAGTTGGCCACCAAAGCAGTTTCGGTTCCATGGTGTAATGGTCAGCACTCTGGGTGTTGAAACCAGTTCATTCTTGAATCCAGTGATATGAGTTAGAATCTCAGTGGAACCTGTGTGCTTTCTTGCCACAGAAAAAGAAAAAAACAACACTAGTTTGGCGGTGGGTGAAGTCTTTGTGGCCCTGTGAGCAATACCTGCCCCAGTTAAGTTTCTATGGTGTAATGGTTAGCACTCTGGACTTTGAATCCAGTGATCCAAGTTCAAATCTTGGTGGCAACCAATTTGCAAAGGACCATGTCTGAAATACTTTTTGGAAGCTGTGAGTCCAGAAAAAGCTAACGTGGGAGTGTCGCAGCATTGCGTCAATGCTCAGTCGGTCTCTTTAGGGAAATGGTTTTCAAAACCTTTCCTAGAGGCACCCCTGTCCTGAACATTTTGTATGTCTCCCTTATTAGACACACCCAAAGCAGGTCTTGCAGTCTCAACTAAAGAGCTGATGATTTGAAACAGGTGTGTTGGATGAGGGCAAACGCAAAATGTGCAGGGCAGGGATGAGTAGAGGACAGGATTGAAAACCACGTTAGTTCATGTTCCTTCTTTTGTTGATGCCGGATTAGCTCTTTTTTCTTGGCCTTGGACTTTTCTTGACCTTGGATTTGCATGTCTCTCTTTGTTAGCACACCTGATTCAGGTAATCAGCTCATTAGAAGTGAGCTCCATGCGATTGACATGGTCCCTACACAGTGTTCATTGCTCCTTCTTTTGTTGATGCCGGAGTAGCTCTTTTTTCTTGGCCTTGGACAAGAAGGCTCGTTGGTCTAGGGGTATGATTCTCGCTTTGAGATCAGTGAGATCACCCTACTCTTTGTCAGAGGAGACAAAGTCTGTCTCTTTAGGGCAGTGGTTCTCAAACCTGTCCTGGAGGCACCCCTACTCTGCACATTTTGATTGTCTGCCTTATTAGACACACCCGAATAAGGTCTTGTGGTCTCTATTAATGAGCTGATGATTTGAAACAGGTGTGTTAGATGAGGGAAACATTAAACATGTTCAGGGCAGGGGTGCTTCCAGGACAGGTTTGAAAACCACTGATTTAGGGAACTGTGCGTAAAATGGCACTGTTTTGCAACCCATTTGCACAGGACGATGCCTGAAATACTTTTTGGCAGCTGTGAGCCCCAAAAAAGCTAACGTGGGAGTGTCGCAGCATTGCGTCAATGCTCAGTCGGTCTCTTTAGGGCAATGGTTTTCAAAACCTTTCCTGGAGGCACCCCTGTCCTGAACATTTTGTATGTCTCCCTTATTAGACACACCCAAAGCAGGTCTTGCAGTCTCAACTAAAGAGCTGATGATTTGAAACAGGTGTGTTGGATGAGGGCAAACGCAAAATGTGCAGGGCAGGGATGAGTAGAGGACAGGATTGAAAACCACGTTAGTTCATGTTCCTTCTTTTGTTGATGCCAGATTAGCTCTTTTTTCTTGGCCTTGGACTTTTCTTGACCTTGGATTTGCATGTCTCTCTTTGTTAGCACACCTGATTCAGATAATCAGCTCATTAGAAGTGAGCTCCATGCGATTGACATGGTCCCTACACAGTGTTCATTGCTCCCCACTCCCTGAGCAGGGGAAATCCGTCAAAGTTTACTTCACTTTGGAACATTGGTTCACGGATTTGCGCCGCGCAACTTCTTCACACATGGAGAAGTGTGACATCATATACCTCTGTATACCTCTATACACCTCTGTATTACTCACTTTGAATTGAACGTATACATACGCTTTGAACTTGAATCACCGAGGGATGCCATGTGATGTCCACTTCTCAGGGCACTTATGTTCGAATGGAAGAAATGTCTGAAGCTATACGAGAAACATACAAAATGTGAAGAGCATGGGGCGCGAGGATTGGATTTGAGACCCGCTGGTCTAAGTGACATCTGACCGTTTCAGCTGTCCTTCCTAACATCTCTCTACATGTTAGATACAGCCACATTTTTAGGTCAGTTAAGAGGCCAACCTGCATTTGTTAGCCTTTCACACTGTCTCGAGGTCTTTGATTGCTTCCACGTTAGTTCATGTTCCTTCTTTTGTTGATGCCGGAGTAGCTCTTTTTTCTTGGCCTTGGACAAGAAGGCTCGTTGGTCTAGGGGTATGATTCTCGCTTTGAGATCAGTGAGATCACCCTACTCTTTGTCAGAGGAGACAAAGTCTGTCTCTTTAGGGCAATGGTTTTCAAACCATTCCTGGAGGCACCCCTGTCCTGAACATTTTGTATGTCTCCCTTATTAGACACACCCAAATCAGGTCTTGCAGTCTCTACTAAAGAGCTGATGATTTGAAACAGGTGTGTTAGATGAGGGAAACATTAAAATGTTCAGGGCAGGGGTGCTTCCAGGACAGGTTTGAAAACCACTGATTTAGGGAACTGTGCGTAAAATGGCACTGTTTTGCAACCAATTTGCACAGGACCATGTCTGAAATACTTTTTGGCAGCTGTGAGCCCCAAAAAAAGCTAACGTGGGAGTGTCGCAGCATTGCGTCAATGCTTAGTCGGTCTCTTTAGGGCAATGGTTTTCAAACCTTTCCTGGAGCCACCCCTGTCCTGAACATTTTGTATGTCTCCCTTATTAGACACACCCAAATCAGGTCTTGCAGTCTCTACTAAAGAGCTGATGATTTGAAACAGGTGTGTTGGATGAGGGCAAATGCAAAATGTGCAGGGCAGGGATGCGTACAGGACAGGATTGAAAACCACGTTAGTTCATGTTCCTTCTTTTGTTGATGCCGGAGTAGCTCTTTTTTCTTGGCCTTGGACAAGAAGGCTAGTTGGTCTAGGGGTATGATTCTCGCTTTGGGTGCGAGAGGTCCCGGGTTCAAATCCTGGGCGAGCCCTTGGTCAGGTTAAAACCTGAAGCTTTCTTCTCTCATTGCGTTCACAAACATTGAGGCAGGATTTTATTCAATCGGGTAGAGAAAGACGGCTAAGCTGGGCCATTTAGCTCAGCTGGTTAGAGCTTGGTGCTAATAACGCCAAGGTCGAGGGTTCGATCCCCGTACTGGCCAGCTGTTTTATTGTCTGGGGGCTCTGCTCTGCTCGTCTCCTCTGACAAATAGTAGGGTGATCTCACTGAAATCCCTGCTTGCTAAGCAGTGTTTGGTGTGGGGCAAAAATAGCTCAGTTGGGAGAGCGGTAGACTGAAGATCTAAAGGTCCCTGGTTCGATCCTGGGTTTCGGCAAAATCTCCCACTCTTTTCCGTTTTTTGAGGCAGGCCAGTGACCAAAAATCACTGGGTTCCAACTTTTCTGTATAACTGCTTCCCCACTGCCACAGAACTATCTGTTTCCCAGTTGGCCAAAACCCAAGCAGTTTCGGTTCCATGGTGTAATGGTCAGCACTCTGGGCTTTGAATCCAGCGATCTGAGTTCGAATCTCGGTGGAACCTGTGTGCTTTCTTGCCGCAGGAAAAGATAAAAACAGCACTAGTTTGGCACTGGTGACAGCCTTTGTGGCCCTGTGAGCAATTGCTGCTCCAGTGAAGGTTCCATGGTGTAATGGTTAGCACTCTGGACTCTGAATCCAGTGATCTGAGTTCAAATCTCGGTGGGACCTGTTTTGCAACCAATTTGCGCAGGACCGTGTCTGAAATACTTTTTGGCAGCTTTGAGTCCAAAAAAATTAACTAACGTAGAGACTGTGGCAGCATTGCATCGGTGCTCAGTCGGTCTCTTTAGGGCAGTGGTTCTCAAACCTGTCCTGGAGGCACCCCTGGTCTGCACATTTTTATTGTCTGCCTTATTAAACACACCCAAATAAGGTCTTGTGGTCTCTATTAATGAGCTGATGATTTGAAACAGGTGTGTTAGATGAGGGAAACATTAAAAATGTTCAGGGCAGGGGTGCTTCCAGGACAGGTTTGAAAACCACTGATTTAGGGAACTGTGCGTAAAATGGCACTGTTTTGCAACCAATTTGCACAGGACCATGTCTGAAATACTTTTTGGCAGCTGTGAGCCCCAAAAAAGCTAACGTGGGAGTGTCGCAGCATTGCGTCAATGCTCAGTCGGTCTCTTTAGGGCAATGGTTTTCAAACCTTTCCTGGAGGCACCCCTGTCCTGAACATTTTGTATGTCTCCCTTATTAGACACACCCAAATCAGGTCTTTCAGTCTCAACTAAAGAGCTGATGATTTGAAACAGGTGTGTTGGATGAGGGCAAATTCAAAATGTGCAGGGCAGGGATGCGTAGAGGACAGGATTGAAAACCACGTTAGTTCATGTTCCTTCTTTTGTTGATGCCGGATTAGCTCTTTTTTCTTGGCCTTGGACTTTTCTTGACCTTGGATTTGCATGTCTCTCTTTGTTAGCACACCTGATTCAGATAATCAGCTCATTAGAAGTGAGCTCCATGCGATTGACATGGTCCCTACACAGTGTTCATTGCTCCCCACTCCCTGAGCAGGGGAAATCCGTCAAAGTTTACTTCACTTTGGAACATTGGTTCACGGATTTGCGCCGCGCAACTTCTTCACACATGGAGAAGTGTGACATCATATACCTCTGTATACCTCTATACACCTCTGTATTACTCACTTTGAATTGAACGTATACATACGCTTTGAACTTGAATCACCGAGGGATGCCATGTGATGTCCACTTCTCAGGGCACTTACGTTCGAATGGAAGAAATGTCTGAAGCTATACGAGAAACATACAAAATGTGAAGAGCATGGGGCGCGAGGATTGGAATTGAGACCCGCTGGTCTAAGTGACATCTGACCGTTTCAGCTGTCCTTCCTAACATCTCTCTACATGTTAGATACAGCCACATTTTTAGGTCAGTTAAGAGGCCAACCTGCATTTGTTAGCCTTTCACACTGTCTCGAGGTCTTTGATTGCTTCCACGTTAGTTCATGTTCCTTCTTTTGTTGATGCCGGAGTAGCTCTTTTTTCTTGGCCTTGGACAAGAAGGCTCGTTGGTCTAGGGGTATGATTCTCGCTTTGAGATCAGTGAGATCACCCTACTCTTTGTCAGAGGAGACAAAGTCTGTCTCTTTAGGGCAATGGTTTTCAAACCTTTCCTGGAGGCACCCCTGTCCTGAACATTTTGTATGTCTCCCTTATTAGACACACCCAAATCAGGTCTTGCAGTCTCTACTAAAGAGCTGATGATTTGAAACAGGTGTGTTAGATGAGAGAAACATTAAAAATGTTCAGGGCAGGGGTGCTTCCAGGACAGGTTTGAAAACCACTGATTTAGGGAACTGTGCGTAAAATGGCACTGTTTTGCAACCAATTTGCACAGGACCATGTCTGAAATACTTTTTGGCAGCTTTGAGCCCCAAAAAAAGCTAACGTGGGAGTGTCGCAGCATTGCGTCAATGCTTAGTCGGTCTCTTTAGGGCAATGGTTTTCAAACCTTTCCTGGAGTCACCCCTGTCCTGAACATTTTGTATGTCTCCCTTATTAGACACACCCAAATCAGGTCTTGCAGTCTCTACTAAAGAGCTGATGATTTGAAACAGGTGTGTTGGATGAGGGCAAATGCAAAATGTGCAGGGAAGGGATGCGTACAGGACAGGATTGAAAACCACGTTAGTTCATGTTCCTTCTTTTGTTGATGCCGGATTAGCTCTTTTTTCTTGGCCTTGGACTTTTCTTGACCTTGGATTTGCATGTCTCTCTTTGTTAGCACACCTGATTCAGATAATCAGCTCATTAGAAGTGAGCTCCATGCGATTGACATGGTCCCTACACAGTGTTCATTGCTCCCCACTCCCTGAGCAGGGGAAATCCGTCAAAGTTTACTTCACTTTGGAACATTGGTTCACGGATTTGCGCCGCGCAACTTCTTCACACATGGAGAAGTGTGACATCATATACCTCTGTATACCTCTATACACCTCTGTATTACTCACTTTGAATTGAACGTATACATACGCTTTGAACTTGATTCACCGAGGGATGCCATGTGATGTCCACTTCTCAGGGCACTTACGTTCGAATGGAAGAAATGTCTGAAGCTATACGAGAAACATACAAAATGTGAAGAGCATGGGGCGCGAGGATTGGAATTGAGACCCGCTGGTCTAAGTGACATCTGACCGTTTCAGCTGTCCTTCCTAACATCTCTCTACATGTTAGATACAGCCACATTTTTAGGTCAGTTAAGAGGCCAACCTGCATTTGTTAGCCTTTCACACTGTCTCGAGGTCTTTGATTGCTTCCACGTTAGTTCATGTTCCTTCTTTTGTTGATGCCGGAGTAGCTCTTTTTTCTTGGCCTTGGACAAGAAGGCTCGTTGGTCTAGGGGTATGATTCTCGCTTTGAGATCAGTGAGATCACCCTACTCTTTGTCAGAGGAGACAAAGTCTGTCTCTTTAGGGCAATGGTTTTCAAACCTTTCCTGGAGGCACCCCTGTCCTGAACATTTTGTATGTCTCCCTTATTAGACACACCCAAATCAGGTCTTGCAGTCTCTACTAAAGAGCTGATGATTTGAAACAGGTGTGTTGGATGAGGGCAAATGCAAAATGTGCAGGGAAGGGATGCGTACAGGACAGGATTGAAAACCACGTTAGTTCATGTTCCTTCTTTTGTTGATGCCGGAGTAGCTCTTTTTTCTTGGCCTTGGACAAGAAGGCTCGTGGTCTAGGGGTATGATTCTCGCTTTGGGTGCGAGAGGTCCCGGGTTCAAATCCTGGACGAGCCCTTGGTCAGGTGAAAACCTGAAGCTTCCTTCTCTCATTGCGTTCACAAACATTGAGGCAGGATTTTATTCAATCGGGTAGAGAAAGACAGCTAAGCTGGGCCATTTAGCTCAGCTGGTTAGAGCTTGGTGCTAATAACGCCAAGGTCGAGGGTTCGATCCCCGTACTGGCCAGCTGTTTTATTGTCTGGGGGCTCTGCTCTGCTCGTCTCCTCTGACAAATAGTAGGGTGATCTCACTGAAATCCCTGCTTGCTAAGCAGTGTTTGGTGTGGAGCAAAAATAGCTCAGTTGGGAGAGCGGTAGACTGAAGATCTAAAGGTCCCTGGTTCGAGCCCGGGTTTCGGCAAAATCTCCCACTCTTTTCCGTTTTTTGAGGCAGGCCAGTGACCAAAAATCACTGGGTTCCAACTTTTCTGTATAACTGCTTCCCCATTGCCACAGAACTATCTGTTTCCCAGTTGGCCAAAACCCAAGCAGTTTCGGTTCCATGGTGTAATGGTCAGCACTCTGGGCTTTGAGTCCAGCGATCTGAGTTCGAATCTCGGTAGAACCTGTGTGCTTTCTTGCCGCAGGAAAAAGATAAAAACAGCACTAGTTTGGCACTGGTGACAGCCTTTGTAGCCCTGTGAGCAATTTCTGCTCCAGTTAAGGTTCCATGGTGTAATGGTTAGCACTCTGGACTCTGAATCCAGTGATCCGAGTTCAAATCTCGGTGGGACCTGTTTTGCAACCAATTTGCGCAGGACCGTGTCTGAAATACTTTTTGGCAGCTTTGAGTCCAAAAAAATTAACTAACGTAGAGACTGTGGCAGCATTGCATCGGTGCTCAGTCGGTCTCTTTAGGGCAGTGGTTCTCAAACCTGTCCTGGAGGCACCCCTGCTCTGCACATTTTGATTGTCTGCCTTATTAAACACACCCGAATAAGGTCTTGTGGTCTCTATTAATGAGCTGATGATTTGAAACAGGTGTGTTAGATGAGGGAAACATTAAACATGTTCAGGGCAGGGGTGCTTCCAGGACAGGTTTGAAAACCACTGATTTAGGGAACTGTGCGTAAAATGGCACTGTTTTGCAACCCATTTGCACAGGACGATGCCTGAAATACTTTTTGGCAGCTGTGAGCCCCAAAAAAGCTAACGTGGGAGTGTCGCAGCATTGCGTCAATGCTCAGTCGGTCTCTTTAGGGCAATGGTTTTCAAAACCTTTCCTGGAGGCACCCCTGTCCTGAACATTTTGTATGTCTCCCTTATTAGACACACCCAAAGCAGGTCTTGCAGTCTCAACTAAAAAGCTGATGATTTGAAACAGGTGTGTTGGATGAGGGCAAACACAAAACGTGCAGGGCACGGATGAGTAGAGGACAGGATTGAAAACCACGTTAGTTCATGTTCCTTCTTTTGTTGATGCCAGATTAGCTCTTTTTTCTTGGCCTTGGACTTTTCTTGACCTTGGATTTGCATGTCTCTCTTTGTTAGCACACCTGATTCAGATAATCAGCTCATTAGAAGGGAGCTCCATGCGATTGACATGGTCCCTACACAGTGTTCATTGCTCCCCACTCCCTGAGCAGGGGAAATCCGTCAAAGTTTACTTCACTTTGGAACATTGGTTCACGGATTTGCGCCGCGCAACTTCTTCACACATGGAGAAGTGTGACATCATATACCTCTGTATACCTCTATACACCTCTGTATTACTCACTTTGAATTGAACGTACACATACGCTTTGAACTTGAATCACCGAGGGATGCCATGTGATGTCCAGGTTTAGGTCTGGTTAGTACTTGGATGGGAGACCGCCTGGGAATACCAGGTGGTGTAAGCTTTTTGGAAATTTTTTACTAAGTATAGAACAATTTTGCCAAAACATAGAGTCAATGGCCGATCTCTGAATATTAGCAGGTTTGGGCCTGGTTAGTACATGGATGGGAGACCGTCTTGAAATACCAGGTGATGTAAGCTTTTTGGAAAATTTTCAATTATTATAGAACAATTTTGCCAAAACATATAGTCAATGGCCGATCTCTGAATATTAGCAGGTTTGGGCCTGGTTAATACATGGATGGGAGACTGCCTGGGAATACCAGGTGCTTTAAACTTTGTGGATATTTTTCATGAATTATATAATAATCTTGCAAAAAAAAGAGTCAATGCCCAATCTCTGAATATTAGCAGGTTTGGGCCTTGTTAGTACATGGATGGGAGACTGCCTGGGAATACCAGGTGCTTTAAAGTTTGTGGATATTTTTCATGAATTATATAATAATCTTGCAAAAAAAAAAAAAGAGTCAATGGCCGATCTCTGAATATTAGCAGGTTTGGGCCTTGTTAGTACATGGATGGGAGACTGCCTGGGAATACCAGGTGCTTTAAACTTTTTGGATATTTTTCACGAATTATATAATAATCTTGCAAAAAAAAAAAAATGAGTCAATGCCCGATCTCTGAATCTTAGCAGGTTTAGGTCTGGTTAGTACTTGAATGAGAGACCGCCTAGGTATACCAGGCGTTTTAAGCTTTTGGGTTTTCTTTCCTACTTATATAATATACTGGCGAGTAGATTGGCTGAACTTTAAATAGCCCTCTCTTCAGAGCAGTCTTCGCTTATGGCCATACCAACCTGAGGACGCTATAGTGCAACAAAGGAAGTAGTGTGGCAGCAATTCAGAGAGAAAGGCTCTCTGCATTTTTGTTTTGTTTTTTGTTTTATTTATGTTTGGAGTGAACAAAATAACAGTTGGAAAGTTTGGTTTTTTGTTTCAATGCTAACCAGCAGCTTTTAAGCTGTCTGGGAGGTATTTATTTTTAGTTTGTTTGACTTTTTTGTTTGTTTTTCTCTTGTGGGGAGAGAGCAATCAAAGAAAATGGAGGAACACAAAAGGAACTGCAAGGATAAAGGCACAGAAATTTGCAGACAACAGGATAAAGGACTGAGAAAAGGTTTGCGAGATGAGAGTGGAAAACATATAATTGAAAATCATAGAGTATATTTAAAGGAGGCAACCATAACCATTGATGTAGCAGAGGTACAAAATTGAGGAGTAGAAGACATCATTAAATCCATAGCAGAGAAGGTGGGAGAAGGAAAAATCCTTGCTGTAAGACCAAAACAACATGGATTATATGAGGTAACTTTGGAAAAAGAAGAGCTTTGTGATGAACTTCTAAATGGACTGGAAATTAAAGGAATAAAGTGTGAAACTAAAAAGCTACAAGACAGGGAGTATGTGGTCTCCTTTATGCACTTACCAGTCTACCTAGAAGATACGGCCATTCTGGACAAGTTGGAAGGGTGTAGAGTAATCCCCACATCACAAAAAAAGGAGAAGATATTATCCGAGAACGGACATCGAGGATGGAACCAGATTTGTAAAATTCCCAAGAGAAGTGGCCTCATTACCTTACAGTACACGCTTCGAGACCGCAGAAGGAACACAACATTTTAGGATTATACAGTCAACAGGTAAAAACATGCCGATTGTGCATGAGTCCACAGCACATCCTCAAGGACTGTCCAGAGTTTACATGTCACAAGTGCGAGGAACAAGGTCACTATGCAAGGGATTGTACAGCAGTCAAGTTCCCAGATTGTTTTAAAACTATGAACAAATGTGAATGCTGGATGAATACCGGAGAAGAGGAAGAGGAAGAGGAAGAGGAAGAGGAAGAGGAAGAGGAGCAAGAGGAAAATGGGCAGATACTAAAGGAGGCTATGGAAACAAAAGAAAGAAGTGAAAGAGAGGAGCAACAGGAGGCAGCAATGGAGGAAGAGAGGGAGAATGATAAAGAACTGGCAAGTGAAAATGAAGGACAAAAATCTGAAGAAAATGAAAGCATTGACAAAGTAGTATGGACACCAGCGGACAAAGTTACAAATACAAAAGACAAGTTTACTGCATCAGAAAGCAGCCAAAATATGGAAATGACATATGGTATTGGAGTGGGAAGTGATTTGGAGGATCAAAAGAGTGGCAAGGATTTGGGAAGACTCGTAAGAAGAAGGACTTTAAAGGTAAAACCAAATTTAGAATCATCTAAGAAAAGAATTGTTAAAAGGGAAATAAAGAAAAATGTTAATAGATTTGAAGTGTTGAGGATTCTGGAAGAAGAAAAAGAGGAAGAACAAGAAAGTTAACAATGGAGATTCATAAATACTTATTTTCTTATTTTATGGTATTAAGTATTGTTGTTTTTAATGCAAGAGGTTTACTTAACAGGGAAAAATTTGAAATGGTTAAAGAATTGTGTAAAGATGAAGATTTAATAATACTTCAAGAAACAAACTGGAGAAGTGATGTAATGGATGATTTTAAAAAGAGGTGGGCTGGGGAAATATTTTTTAATAATGATGATGGAAGAATGGGAAGAGGGGTTGCTATTTAAATAAGAAAAGGTATAGATGTGAAAGTAAAAGTAATATATGATGATGGGAAAGGAAAATCTATTGCAGTTGAAATAAGACATGAAGATGAATGCTTTGTGATATTCAATTTGCATGCACCAAATGAAGTGAAAGAAAAAAAGGATTTTTTTTTAATGAATTAAGAGGTTTGGTAGAAAAGTGGAAGCAAGTAATGATGGTAGGAAATTTCAATACAGTTTTTTGTAAAAGAGATTTGGCAGACGGGATAGTTTTTAGAGCAGATAGGGGAGAAAAGAACTTAGAACTCTAATGGAAGAAAATAACTTAATGGATGTGTGGAGAGAGAGGAATGAAAAGAAAAGAGAGTTTACCAGAAAACAAATTGTAGGAAATTTTTTATGTCAATCACGGATTGATCACATTTTAAGTACAAGAAACTTAGATTATTTTATTGAGGATATATTTTATAAAGATACATTTTTGAGTGATCATAAAATGGTTTCTTTGAAGATAGACTTTAACAAAAAGGAGAGAGGACCTGGAGTATGGGTTTTAAACACAGAGCTTTTAAAGAGTGAAAGTTATAAATTGGAAATAGAAAAATTATTAGAAACAGAGAAAGAGGATGGGATGTATGTAGAGGATAAAAGAATATGGTGGGAGAATGTAAAATATGAAATAAAGAAATTTTCAATAAAATATAGTAAAACTGTTCAGAGGGTAAAACGGAAAAAAGAAAAAGAGATAAAGATGGAATTAAGAGAAGAGCAACAAAAGAGAAGTGGAGATATACAAAAAATAATAGTCTTGGAAGAGAAACTAAAGAAAATAGAGGAGGGAAAATGTAAAGGAGCTATGATGAGAAGCAAAGCAAAATACATTGTTGAGGGAGAGAGGTGTACAAAATTTTTCTTTAATTTGGAGAAAAGTAAAGGAAAAGCAGAACTAATGAAGGAAATAAAGAGGAAGGATGGTAAAACAGTGAAGGGAACAGAAGAAATCCTAAAATAAATAAAATGTTACTATGAAGACCTTTTTAGAACAAATAAAATAAATGATGAAGAAAAAAAGTTTTTATTACAGCAAATTACTGCCAAGGTAGAAAAAGAAGATAAAAAACTTTGTGAAAAAGAAATAGAAAAAGAAGAGATAATGGGGGCTATAGAACTTTTAAATGGAGGAAAAAGTCCAGGAATAGATGGACTGGTAGGTGAGTTTTAGAAGGCTTTTAAAGATAAAATAAGCACAATTTTAAAAGAAGTATATGATCAGGTTTTTGAGAAAGGTGAATTATATCAGATGATGGGAATGGGGTTAATGAAGATAATATATAAAGGAAAAGGGGATAAAACAGTTTTAAATAATTTTAGACCAATAACTATGCTAAATACAGATTTAAAGATTTTAGCAAAAGTCTTAGCTGATAGGATGAGGAAGGTATTACCTACAATAATAAAGACTAATCAGTCATATGGGGTAAATGGAAGAGACATTGCAGACACAATAAGTAGTATAAGAGATTTAATAGGCTATATGAGAGAAGAAAACAAGTGTGGATACGTAATCAGCCTTGATTTCGAAAAAGCTTTTGACAGAGTGGAACATTTTATTTTCAATTTTAGAACGTTTTGGTTTTGGAATTAATTTTATTAAATGGATAACAATTTTATACAGAGGAGCAATGACAAAAGTGAAATGCAATGGCTTTTTAACAGAACCTTTTAAAATTGCACGTTCAATAAGACAAGGGTGTCCACTATCGGCACAGTTATACTCCTTGGTAGCAGAACCTTTGGGGATGGTAATAAATAAAGAAGAAAGAATACAGGGAATAGAACTGGAGAGGGGAATAAAAGGACAAAAAATATTTCAATACGCTGATGACATGACAGTAATAGTTAGAGATATTGGAAGTGTGGGAATAGTTATGGAAGAAGTGAGAAGATTTTGTCAAGGCACTGGAGCAAAAATAAATGAAGATAAAACTGTTTGTATGAGATTCGGAAAATCACCAGTTTTAATAGAAAATTTTGCTTTCAAAGAAGTACAAGAAATGAAGATTTTAGGTGTAATTTTAGGAAAAGAGGAAAAAAATACAAGAGATAAGATGTGGGAAGAGATTATAGGAGCAATGGAAAGAAGATTAGTATTTTGGAGATACAGGAATTTAAATCTAAAAGGAAAGATTTTAATTGTAAATGTTTAATTGTTGTCCAAAATATGGTATATTATGTCTGTTTCATCTATGCCTTTTTGGACGGCACAAAGGATAAAAAGATGTATTTTGGATTTTTTTATGGGAGAAAAAGCCTGCCAGAATTGCATACAACACGCTAATTGGTCCAGTAGAAGAAGGAGGTTTAGGTCTAGTAGATATTGAGCAAAAGAAAAAAAGTATGAGAGTCAAAACAGTCAAAAAGTATTTGGATGAGGAAAACAAAAGTGAATGGAAAATAACAATGGAACTTTATTTAAACATATGTGGGAATTTGAAGATAGGAAACAATATTTTATGGATGAAATTAAAGAATGGGATGATGCAGAGAATACCAGACTTCTATAAGGAAGTTTTAAGTGCTTGGAGTTCTTTACTCTCAGAAATTGAATTTAAACCACAAGGAAGGGAAATGATTTTAAACCAACCTTTGTTCTTAAATAATCAATCAATCAATCAATCACCTTTATTTATATAGTGCTTTAAACAAAATACATTGCGCCAAAGCACTGAACAACATTCATTTGGAAAACAGTGTCTCAATAATGCAAAATGATAGTTAAAGGCAGTTCATCATTGAATTCAGTTATGTCATCTCTGTTCAGTTGAAATAGTGTCTGTTTTTATTTGCAATCAAGTCAATGATATCGCTGTAGATGAAGTGACCCCAACTAAGCAAGCCAGAGGCGACAGCGGCAAGGAACCGAAACTCCATCGGTGACAGAATGGAGAAAAAAACCTTGGGAGAAACCAGGCTCAGTTGGGGGGCCAGTTCTCCTCTGACCAGACGAAACCAGTAGTTCAATTCCAGGCTGCAGCAAAGTCAGATTGTGCAGAAGAAACATCTGTTTCCTGTGGTCTTGTCCTGGTGCTCCTCTGAGACAAGGTCTTTACAGGGGATCTGTATCTGGGGCTCTAGTTGTCCTGGTCTCCGCTGTCTTTCAGGGCAGTAGAGGTCCTTTCTAAATAAATAAGAATATTGTTTCACAAGGAAAAGAGATTTATTTTAAGAAGTGGATTGAAGTAGGGTTTTTAAAAGTAAGGGATGAGTTATATGAGTATAAAGAAGGGTTTCTACCCATACAAGTGTTGATTGATGCTTTGGAGGAAGCAAAAGAAGAATATAATGAAAACACTCTTAAAAAACAATATGAAGAAGTAAAGAAGGCAATACCTAAAGAATGGGTTGAGGAGATTCAGAATGAGGAAAAATCTGTAAACAGAATGGATGTGTTTTTGAAAAGAGGGGACAAATTGATGGTTTTTAATTTATGTACTGTTAAAATGTTTTATCATTTTTTTGTAAATTCTGTTTTTAAAAAACCTATTGCCAACCAATTCTGGTTAAGGCACTTCAATGGAGTTGACGAAGGACTCATTTGGAAGAATATGAGATGGAAGTTTTTAGATACAGATCTTGAATGTTTGGATTATTTCATAAGACAAAATATGATGTTCACTGAAATGAGGCTGTGTAAGATTGGAATGGAACAAGATGCAATATGTAAAGTATGTAAAACAGAAGATGAAGGAATTTTACACCTGTTTTTACTTTGTGAAGGATTGGGTCAATTTTTTGGAGTTTTAAAAAAAGTTAGTTTGTAATTTAAGAAAAACGACTAAAGAAATTAGCTGGAATATAACTCTTATGTTGGGGTTAAACGATAAATGTCAAAATAAACAAGTTATTAATTTACTCTTAATTCTAGCAAAAAAGGTCATATGGAAGAGGAGAAATATTGCAAAAAACAAAAATTATGTCTTGGATTTGTGGCTGTATTTTAAATCAGAAATTGAGAATTACATACAAACCCTGTATGATTTTTTTAAGTGGAAGAATGACATGGAAATGTTTAATACTATTTTTACTAAAGATGTAAGACACATTTTAGGAAAGTATAATGTTGTTTCTCCAGGAAGTCATATTTCTGTATGTTGATTCAAAATTGTTGTATGGAAGATGGAAGTATTGTTGATCCCATAAGTTAAATAAAAAAAAATAAAAATAAAAAAAAAGCTATGCCCGATCTCGTCTGATCTCGGAAGCTAAGCAGGTTTGGGCCTGGTTAGTACTTGGATGGGAGACCGCCTGGGAATACCAGGTGCTGTAAGCTTTTTGGAAATTTTTCACTTAGTATTGAAAAATTTTGCCAAAACATAGAGTCAATGGCCGATCTCTGCATATTAGCAGATTTGGGCCTTGTTAGTACATGGATGGGAGACTGCCTGGGAATACCAGGTGCTTTAAACTTTTTGGATATTTTTCACGAATTATATAATAATCTTGCAAAAAAAAAGAGTCAATGCCAGATCTCTGCATATTAGCAGGTTTAGGTCTGGTTAGTACTTGGATGGGAGACCGTCTTGAAATACCAGGTGCTGTAAGCTTTTTGGAAAATTTTCACTTAGTATAGAACAATTTTGCCAAAACATAGAGTCAATGGCAGATCTCTGAATATTAGCAGGTTTGGGCCTGGTTAGTACATGGATGGGAGACTGCCTGGGAATACCAGGTGCTTTAAACTTTGTGGATATTTTTCATGAATTATATAATAATCTTGCAAAAAAAAAGAGTCAATGCCCGATCTCTGCATATTAGCAGGTTTAGGTCTGGTTAGTACTTGGATGGGAGACCGCCTTGAAATACCAGGTGCTGTAAGCTTTTTGGAAAATTTTCACTTAGTATAGAACAATTTTGTCAAAACATGGCCGATCTCTGAATATTAGCAGGTTTGGGCCTGGTTAGTACATGGATGGGAGACTGCCTGGGAATACCAGGTGCTTTAAACTTTTTTGGATATTTTTCACGAATTATATAATAATCTTGCAAAAAAAAAGAGCCAATGCCCGATCTCTGCATATTAGCAGGTTTAGGTCTGGTTAGCACTTGGATGGGAGACAGCCTTGAAATACCAGGTGCTGTAAGCTTTTTGGAAAATTTTCACTTAGTATAGAACAATTTTGCCAAAACACAGCCGATCTCTGAATATTAGCAGGTTTGGGCCTGGTTAGTACATGGATGGGAGACTGCCTGGGAATATCAGGTGCTTTAAACTTTTTGGATATTTTTCACGAATTATATAATAATGTTGCAAAAAAAAAAAAAAAAGAGTCAATGCCAGATCTCTGCATATTAGCAGGTTTAGGTCTGGTTAGTACTTGGATGGGAGACCGTCTTGAAATACCAGGTGCTGTAAGCTTTTTGGAAAATTTTCACTTAGTATAGAACAATTTTGCCAAAACATAGAGTCAATGGCCGATCTCTGAATATTAGCAGGTTTGGGCCTGGTTAGTACATGGATGGGAGATTGCCTGGGAATACCAGGTGCTTTAAACTTTGTGGATATTTTTCATGAATTATATAATAATCTTGCAAAAAAAAAAGAGTCAATGGCCGATCTCTGAATATTAGCAGGTTTGGGCCTTGTTAGTACATGGATGGGAGACTGCCTGGGAATACCAGGTGCTTTAAACTTTTTGGATATTTTTCACGAATTATATACTAATCTTGCAAAAAAAAAAAAAAAAAAAAAAAAAAAAGAATCAATGCCCGATCTCTGAATCTTAGCAGGTTTAGGTCTGGTTAGTACTTGGATGAGAGAACGCCTAGGAATACCAGGCTCTTTAAGCTTTTGGGTTTTCTTTCCTACTTATATAATGTACTTGCGAGTAGATTTGCTGAACTTTAAATAGCCCTCTCTTCGCAGCAGACTTCGCTTACGGCCATACCAACCTGGACATGCCCGATCTCGTCTTATCTCGGAAGCTAAGCAGGTTTGGGCCTAGTTAGTACTTGGATGGGAGACCGCCTTGAAATACCAGATGCTGTAAGCTTTTTGGAAAATTTTCACTTAGTATTGAACAATTTTGCCAAAACATGGCCGATCTCTGAATATTAGCAGGTTTGGGCCTGGTTAGTACATGCATGGGAGACTGCCTGGGAATACCAGGTGCTTTAAACTTTGTGGATATTTTTCATGAATTATATAATAATCTTGCAAAAAAAAAAGAGTCAATGGCCGATGTCTGAAAAATTAGCAGGTTTGGGCCTTGTTAGTACATGGATGGGAGACTGCCTGGGAATACCAGGTGCTTTAAACTTTTTGGATATTTTTCACGAATTATATAATAATCTTGCAAAAAAAAAAGGAGTCAATGCCAGATCTATGCATATTAGCAGGTTTAGGTCTGGTTAGTACTTGGATGGGAGACCGTCTTGAAATACCAGGTGCTGTAAGCTTTTTGGAAAATTTTCACTTAGTATAGAACAATTTTGCCAAAACATAGAGTCAATGGCCGATCTCTGAATATTAGCAGGTTTGGGCCTGGTTAGTACATGGATGGGAGATTGCCTGGGAATACCAGGTACTTTAAACTTTGTGGATATTTTTCATGAATTATATAATAATCTTGCAAAAAAAAAGAGTCAATGGCCGATCTCTGAATATTAGCAGGTTTGGGCCTTGTTAGTACATGGATGGGAGAATGCCTGGGAATACCAGGTGCTTTAAACTTTTTTGGATATTTTTCACGAATTATATAATAATCTTGCAAAAAAAATAAATAAAAAAAAATAATAAAATAAAAGAGTCAATGCCCGATCTCTGAATCTTAGCAGGTTTGGGCCTGGTTAGTACTTGGATGGGAGACCGCCTGGGAATACCAGGTGCTGTAAGCTTTTTGGAAATTTTTCACTTAGTATAGAACAATTTTGCCAAAACATAGAGTCAATGGCCGATCTCTGCATATTAGCAGGTTTGGGCCTTGTTAGTACATGGATGGGAGACTGCCTGGGAATACCAGGTGCTTTAAACTTTTTGGATATTTTTCACGAATTATATAATAATCTTGCAAAAAAAAAAGAGTCAATGCCAGGTCTCTGCATATTAGCAGGTTTGGGCCTTGTTAGTACATGGATGGGAGACTGGCTGGGAATACCAGGTGCTTTAAACTTTTTGGATATTTTTCACGAATTATATAATAATCTTGCAAAAAAAAAGAGTCAATGCCCGACCTGTGCATATTAGCAGGTTTAGGTCTGGTTAGTACTTGGATGAGAGACCGCCTAGGAATACCAGGCGATTTAAGCTTTTGGGTTTTCTTTCCTACTTATATAATGTACTGGCGAGTAGATTGGCTGAACTTTAAATAGCCCTCTCTTCTTAGCAGTCTTCGCTTACGGCCATGCCAACCTGGCCATGCCCGTTCAAGTCTGATCTTGGAAGCTAAGCAGGTTTGGGCCTGGATAGTACTTGGATGGGAGACTGCCTTGAGATACCAGGTGCTGTAAGCTTTTTGGAAAATTTTCACTTAGTATAGAACAATTTTGCCAAAACATGGCCGATCTCTGAATATTAGCAGGTTTGGGCCTTGTTAGTACATGGATGGGAGACTGCCTGGGAATACCAGGTGCTTTAAACTTTTTGGATATTTTTCACGAATTATATAATAATCTTGCAAAAAAAAAAAAAAAAAGAGTCAATGCCAGATCTCTGCATATTAGCAGGTTTAGGTCTGGTTAGTACTTGGATGAGAGACCGCCTAGGAATACCAGGCATTTTAAGCTTTTGGGTTTTCTTTCCTACTTATATAATGTACTGGCCAGTAGATTGGCTGAACTTTAAATAGCCCTCTCTTCGCAGCAGACTTCGCTTACGGCCATACCAACCTGGCTATGCCCGATCTCGTTTGATCTCGGAAGCTAAGCAGGTTTGGGCCTGGTTAGTACTTGGATGGGAGACCGCCTGGGAATACCAGGTGCTGTAAGCTTTTTGGAAATTTTTCACTTAGTATAGAACAATTTTGCCAAAACATAGAGTCAATGGCCGATCTCTGCATATTAGCAGGTTTGGGCCTTGTTAGTACATGGATGGGAGACTGCCTGGGAATACCAGGTGCTTTAAACTTTTTGGATATTTTTCACGAATTATATAATAATCTTGCAAAATAAAAAGTCAATGCCAGATCTCTGCATATTAGCAGGTTTGGGCCTTGTTAGTACATGGATGGGAGACTGCCTGGGAATACCAGGTGCTTTAAACTTTGTGGATATTTTTCATGAATTATATAATAATCTTGCAAAAAAAAAAGAGTCAATGGCCGATCTCTGAATATTAGCAGGTTTGGGCCTTGTTAGTACATGGATGGGAGACTGCCTGGGAATACCAGGTGCTTTAAACTTTTTGGATATTTTTCATGAATTATATAATAATCTTGCAAAAAAAAAGAGTCAATGCCCGATCTCTGCATATTAGCAGGTTTAGGTCTGGTTAGTACTTGGATGAGAGACCGCCTAGGAATACCAGGCGCTTTAAGCTTTTGGGTTTTCTTTCCTACTTATATAATGTACTGGCGAGTAGATTGGCTGAACTTTAAATAGCCCTCTCTTCACAGCAATCTTCGCTTACGGCCATACAAACCTGGCCATGCCCAATCTCGTTTGATCTCGGAAGCTAAGCAGGTTTGGGCCTGGTTAGTACTTGGATGGGAGACCGCCTAGGAATACCAGGTGCTGTAAGCTTTTTGGAAATTTTTCACTTAGTATAGAACTATTTTGCCAAAACATAGAGTCAATGGCCGATCTCTGCATATTAGCAGGTTTGGGCCTTTTTAGTACATGGATGGGAGACTGCCTGGGAATACCAGGTGCTTTAAACTTTTTGGATATTTTTCACGAATTATATAATAATCTTGCAAAAAAAAAAAAAAAGAGTCAATGCCAGATCTCTGCATATTAGCAGGTTTAGGTCTGGTTAGTACTTCGATAGGAGACCGTCTTGAAATACCAGGTGCTGTAAGCTTTTTGGAAAATTTTCACTTAGTATAGAACAATTTTGCCAAAACATGGCCGATCTCTGAATATTAGCAGGTTTGGGCCTGGTTAGTACATGCATGGGAGACTGCCTGGGAATACCAGGTGCTTTAAACTTTGTGGATATTTTTCATGAATTATATAATAATCTTGCAAAAAAAAAAAGAGTCAATGGCCGATGTCTGAAAAATTAGCAGGTTTGGGCCTTGTTAGTACATGGATGGGAGACTGCCTGGGAATACCAGGTGCTTTAAACTTTTTGGATATTTTTCACGAATTATATAATAATCTTGCAAAAAAAAAAGGAGTCAATGCCAGATCTATGCATATTAGCAGGTTTAGGTCTGGTTAGTACTTGGATGGGAGACCGTCTTGAAATACCAGGTGCTGTAAGCTTTTTGGAAAATTTTCACTTAGTATAGAACAATTTTGCCAAAACATAGAGTCAATGGCCGATCTCTGAATATTAGCAGGTTTGGGCCTGGTTAGTACATGGATGGGAGATTGCCTGGGAATACCAGGTACTTTAAACTTTGTGGATATTTTTCATGAATTATATAATAATCTTGCAAAAAAAAAGAGTCAATGGCCGATCTCTGAATATTAGCAGGTTTGGGCCTTGTTAGTACATGGATGGGAGAATGCCTGGGAATACCAGGTGCTTTAAACTTTTTGGATATTTTTCACGAATTATATAATAATCTTGCAAAAAAAATAAATAAAAAAAAATAATAAAATAAAAGAGTCAATGCCCGATCTCTGAATCTTAGCAGGTTTGGGCCTGGTTAGTACTTGGATGGGAGACCGCCTGGGAATACCAGGTGCTGTAAGCTTTTTGGAAATTTTTCACTTAGTATAGAACAATTTTGCCAAAACATAGAGTCAATGGCCGATCTCTGCATATTAGCAGGTTTGGGCCTTGTTAGTACATGGATGGCAGACTGCCTGGGAATACCAGGTGCTTTAAACTTTTTGGATATTTTTCACGAATTATATAATAATCTTGCAAAAAAAAAAGAGTCAATGCCAGGTCTCTGCATATTAGCAGGTTTGGGCCTTGTTAGTACATGGATGGGAGACTGGCTGGGAATACCAGGTGCTTTAAACTTTTTGGATATTTTTCACGAATTATATAATAATCTTGCAAAAAAAAAAGTCAATGCCCGACCTGTGCATATTAGCAGGTTTAGGTCTGGTTAGTACTTGGATGAGAGACCGCCTAGGAATACCAGGCGATTTAAGCTTTTGGGTTTTCTTTCCTACTTATATAATGTACTGGCGAGTAGATTGGCTGAACTTTAAATAGCCCTCTCTTCTTAGCAGTCTTCGCTTACGGCCATGCCAACCTGGCCATGCCCGTTCAAGTCTGATCTTGGAAGCTAAGCAGGTTTGGGCCTGGATAGTACTTGGATGGGAGACTGCCTTGAGATACCAGGTGCTGTAAGCTTTTTGGAAAATTTTCACTTAGTATAGAACAATTTTGCCAAAACATGGCCGATCTCTGAATATTAGCAGGTTTGGGCCTTGTTAGTACATGGATGGGAGACTGCCTGGGAATACCAGGTGCTTTAAACTTTTTGGATATTTTTCACGAATTATATAATAATCTTGCAAAAAAAAAAAAAAAAAGAGTCAATGCCAGATCTCTGCATATTAGCAGGTTTAGGTCTGGTTAGTACTTGGATGAGAGACCGCCTAGGAATACCAGGCATTTTAAGCTTTTGGGTTTTCTTTCCTACTTATATAATGTACTGGCCAGTAGATTGGCTGAACTTTAAATAGCCCTCTCTTCGCAGCAGACTTCGCTTACGGCCATACCAACCTGGCTATGCCCGATCTCGTTTGATCTCGGAAGCTAAGCAGGTTTGGGCCTGGTTAGTACTTGGATGGGAGACCGCCTGGGAATACCAGGTGCTGTAAGCTTTTTGGAATTTTTTCACTTAGTATAGAACAATTTTGCCAAAACATAGAGTCAATGGCCGATCTCTGCATATTAGCAGGTTTGGGCCTTGTTAGTACATGGATGGGAGACTGCCTGGGAATACCAGGTGCTTTAAACTTTTTGGATATTTTTCACGAATTATATAATAATCTTGCAAAATAAAAAGTCAATGCCAGATCTCTGCATATTAGCAGGTTTGGGCCTTGTTAGTACATGGATGGGAGACTGCCTGGGAATACCAGGTGCTTTAAACTTTGTGGATATTTTTCATGAATTATATAATAATCTTGCAAAAAAAAAAGAGTCAATGGCCGATCTCTGAATATTAGCAGGTTTGGGCCTTGTTAGTACATGGATGGGAGACTGCCTGGGAATACCAGGTGCTTTAAACTTTTTGGATATTTTTCATGAATTATATAATAATCTTGCAAAAAAAAAGAGTCAATGCCCGATCTCTGCATATTAGCAGGTTTAGGTCTGGTTAGTACTTGGATGAGAGGCCGCCTAGGAATACCAGGCGCTTTAAGCTTTTGGGTTTTCTTTCCTACTTATATAATGTACTGGCGAGTAGATTGGCTGAACTTTAAATAGCCCTCTCTTCACAGCAATCTTCGCTTACGGCCATACAAACCTGGCCATGCCCAATCTCGTTTGATCTCGGAAGCTAAGCAGGTTTGGGCCTGGTTAGTACTTGGATGGGAGACCGCCTAGGAATACCAGGTGCTGTAAGCTTTTTGGAAATTTTTCACTTAGTATAGAACAATTTTGCCAAAACATAGAGTCAATGGCCGATCTCTGCATATTAGCAGGTTTGGGCCTTTTTAGTACATGGATGGGAGACTGCCTGGGAATACCAGGTGCTTTAAACTTTTTGGATATTTTTCACGAATTATATAATAATCTTGCAAAAAAAAAAAAAAAGAGTCAATGCCAGATCTCTGCATATTAGCAGGTTTAGGTCTGGTTAGTACTTCGATAGGAGACCGTCTTGAAATACCAGGTGCTGTAAGCTTTTTGGAAAATTTTCACTTAGTATAGAACAATTTTGCCAAAACATGGCCGATCTCTGAATATTAGCAGGTTTGGGCCTGGTTAGTACATGCATGGGAGACTGCCTGGGAATACCAGGTGCTTTAAACTTTGTGGATATTTTTCATGAATTATATAATAATTTTGCAAAAAAAAAAAGAGTCAATGCCAGATCTCTGCATATTAGCAGGTTTAGGTCTGGTTAGTACTTGGATGAGAGACCGCCTAGGAATACCAGGCATTTTAAGCTTTTGGGTTTTCTTTCCTACTTATATAATGTACTGGCCAGTAGATTGGCTGAACTTTAAATAGCCCTCTCTTCGCAGCAGACTTCGCTTACGGCCATACCAACCTGGCTATGCCCGATCTCCTTTGATCTCGGAAGCTAAGCAGGTTTGGGCCTGGTTAGTACTTGGATGGGAGACCGCCTGGGAATACCAGGTGCTGTAAGCTTTTTGGAAATTTTTCACTTAGTATAGAACAATTTTGCCAAAACATAGAGTCAATGGCCGATCTCTGCATATTAGCAGGTTTGGGCCTTGTTAGTACATGGATGGGAGACTGCCTGGGAATACCAGGTGCTTTAAACTTTTTGGATATTTTTCACGAATTATATAATAATCTTGCAAAATAAAAAGTCAATGCCAGATCTCTGCATATTAGCAGGTTTGGGCCTTGTTAGTACATGGATGGGAGACTGCCTGGGAATACCAGGTGCTTTAAACTTTTTGGATATTTTTCACGAATTATATAATAATCTTGCAAATAAAAAAAGAGTCAATGCCAGATCTCTGCATACTAGCAGGTTTAGGTCTGGTTAGTACTTGGATGGGAGACCGCCTTGAAATACCAGGTGCTGTAAGCTTTTTGGAAAATTTTCACTTAGTATAGAACAATTTTGCCAAAACATAGAGTCAATGGCCGATCTCTGAATATTAGCAGGTTTGGGCCTGGTTAGTACATGGATGGGAGACTGCCTGGGAATACCAGGTGCTTTAAACTTTGTGGATATTTTTCATGAATTATATAATAATCTTGCAAAAAAAAAAAGAGTCAATGCCCGATCTCTGCATATTAGCAGGTTTAGGTCTGGTTAGTACTTGGATGAGAGACCGCCTAGGAATACCAGGCGCTTTAAGCTTTTGGGTTTTCTTTCCTACTTATATAATGTACTGGCGAGTAGATTGGCTGAACTTTAAATAGCCCTCTCTTCGCAGCAATTTTCGCTTACGGCCATACAAACCTGGCCATGCCCAATCTCGTTTGATCTCGGAAGCTAAGCAGGTTTGGGCCTGGTTAGTACTTGGATGGGAGACCGCCTAGGAATACCAGGTGCTGTAAGCTTTTTGGAAATTTTTCACTTAGTATAGAACAATTTTGCCAAAACATAGAGTCAATGGCCGATCTCTGCATATTAGCAGGTTTGGGCCTTTTTAGTACATGGATGGGAGACTGCCTGGGAATACCAGGTGCTTTAAACTTTTTGGATATTTTTCACGAATTATATAATAATCTTGCAAAAAAAAGAGTCAATGGCCAATCTCTGAATCTTAGCAGGTTTAGGTCTGGTTAGTACTTGGATGAGAGACCGCCTAGGAATACCAGGCGTTTTAAGCTTTTGGGTTTTCTTTCCTACTTATATAATGTACTTGCGAGTAGATTGGCTGAACTTTAAATAGCCCTCTCTTCGCAGCAGACTTCGCTTACGGCCATACCAACCTGTACATGCCCGATCTCGTCTTATCTCGGAAGCTAAGCAGGTTTGGGCCTGGTTAGTACTTGGATGGGAGACCGCCTTGAAATACCATGTGCTGTAAGCTTTTTGGAAAATTTTCACTTAGTATTGAACAATTTTGCCAAAACATGGCCGATCTCTGAATATTAGCAGGTTTGGGCCTGGTTAGTACATGCATGGGAGACTGCCTGGGAATACCAGGTGCTTTAAACTTTGTGGATATTTTTCATGAATTATATAATAATCTTGCAAAAAAAAAGAGTCAATGGCCGATCTCTGAATATTAGCAGGTTTGGGCCTTGTTGGTACATGGATGGGAGACTGCCTAGGAATACCAGGTGCTTTAAACTTTTTGGATATTTTTCACGAATTATATACTAATCTTGCAAAAAAAAAAAAAAAAAGTCAATGCCCAATCTCTGAATCTTAGCAGGTTTAGGTCTGGTTAGTACTTGGATGAGAGACCGCCTAGGAATAGCAGGCTTTTTAAGATTTTGGGTTTTCTTTCCTACTTATATAATGTACTGGCCAGTAGATTGGCAGAACTTTAAATAGCCCTCTCTTCGGAGCAGTCTTCGCTTACGGCCATACCAACCTGGCTATGACCGATCTCGTTTGATCTCGGAAGCTAAGCAGGTTTGGGCCTGGTTAGTACTTGGATGGGAGACCGCCTGGGAATACCAGGTGCTGTAAGCTTTTTGGAAATTTTTCACTTAGTATAGAACAATTTTGCCAAAACATAGAGTCAATGGCCGATCTCTGAATATTAGCAGGTTTGGGCCTGGTTAGTACATGGATGGGAGATTGCCTGGGAATACCAGGTACTTTAAACTTTGTGGATATTTTTCATGAATTATATAATAATCTTGCAAAAAAAAAAGAGTCAATGGCCGATCTCTGAATATTAGCAGGTTTGGGCCTTGTTAGTACATGGATGGGAGAATGCCTGGGAATACCAGATGCTTTAAACTTTTTGGATATTTTTCACGAATTATATAATAATCTTGCAAAATAAATAAATAAATAAAAATAATAAAATAAAAGAGTCAATGCCCGATCTCTGAATCTTAGCAGGTTTGGGCCTTGTTAGTACATGGATGGGAGACTGCCTGGGAATACCAGGTGCTTTAAACTTTTTGGATATTTTTCATGAATTATATAATAATCTTGCAAAAAAAAAGAGTCAATGCCCGATCTCTGCATATTAGCAGGTTTAGGTCTGGTTAGTACTTGGATGAGAGACCGCCTAGGAATACCAGGCGCTTTAAGCTTTTGGGTTTTCTTTCCTACTTATATAATGTACTGGCGAGTAGATTGGCTGAACTTTAAATAGCCCTCTCTTCGCAGCAATCTTCGCTTACGGCCATACAAACCTGGCCATGCCCAATCTCGTTTGATCTCGGAAGCTAAGCAGGTTTGGGCCTGGTTAGTACTTGGATGGGAGACCGCTTAGGAATACCAGGTGCTGTAAGCTTTTTGGAAATTTTTCACTTAGTATAGAACAATTTTGCCAAAACATAGAGTCAATGGCCGATCTCTGCATATTAGCAGGTTTGGGCCTTGTTAGTACATGGATGGGAGACTGCCTGGGAATACCAGGTGCTTTAAACTTTTTGGATATTTTTCACGAATTATATAATAATCTTGCAAAAAAAAAAAAAAAGAGTCAATGCCAGATCTCTGCATATTAGCAGGTTTAGGTCTGGTTAGTACTTCGATAGGAGACCGTCTTGAAATACCAGGTGCTGTAAGCTTTTTGGAAAATTTTCACTTAGTATAGAACAATTTTGCCAAAATATAGAGTCAATGGCCGATCTCTGAATATTAGCAGGTTTGGGCCTGGTTAGTACATGGATGGGAGATTGCCTGGGAATACCAGGTGCTTTAAACTTTGTGGATATTTTTCATGAATTATATAATAATCTTGCAAAAAAAAGAGTCAATGGCCAATCTCTGAATCTTAGCAGGTTTAGGTCTGGTTAGTACTTGGATGAGAGACCGCCTAGGAATACCAGGCGCTTTAAGCTTTTGGGTTTTCTTTCCTACTTATATAATGTACTTGCGAGTAGATTGGCTGAACTTTAAATAGCCCTCTCTTCGCAGCAGACTTCGCTTACGGCCATACCAACCTGGACATGCCCGATCTCGTCTTATCTCGGAAGCTAAGCAGGTTTGGGCCTGGTTAGTACTTGGATGGGAGACAGCCTTGAAATACCATGTGCTGTAAGCTTTTTGGAAAATTTTCACTTAGTATTGAACAATTTTGCCAAAACATGGCCGATCTCTGAATATTAGCAGGTTTGGGCCTGGTTAGTACATGCATGGGAGACTGCCTGGGAATACCAGGTGCTTTAAACTTTGTGGATATTTTTCATGAATTATATAATAATCTTGCAAAAAAAAAGAGTCAATGGCCGATCTCTGAATATTAGCAGGTTTGGGCCTTGTTGGTACATGGATGGGAGACTGCCTAGGAATACCAGGTGCTTTAAACTTTTTGGATATTTTTCACGAATTATATACTAATCTTGCAAAAAAAAAAAGTCAATGCCCAATCTCTGAATCTTAGCAGGTTTAGGTCTGGTTAGTACTTGGATGAGAGACCGCCTAGGAATAGCAGGCTTTTTAAGATTTTGGGTTTTCTTTCCTACTTATATAATGTACTGGCCAGTAGATTGGCAGAACTTTAAATAGCCCTCTCTTCGGAGCAGTCTTCGCTTACGGCCATACCAACCTGGCTATGACCGATCTCATTTGATCTCGGAAGCTAAGCAGGTTTGGGCCTGGTTAGTACTTGGATGGGAGACCGCCTGGGAATACCAGGTGCTGTAAGCTTTTTGGAAATTTTTCACTTAGTATAGAACAATTTTGCCAAAACATAGAGTCAATGGCCGATCTCTGAATATTAGCAGGTTTGGGCCTGGTTAGTACATGGATGGGAGATTGCCTGGGAATACCAGGTACTTTAAACTTTGTGGATATTTTTCATGAATTATATAATAATCTTGCAAAAAAAAAAGAGTCAATGGCCGATCTCTGAATATTAGCAGGTTTGGGCCTTGTTAGTACATGGATGGGAGAATGCCTGGGAATACCAGATGCTTTAAACTTTTTGGATATTTTTCACGAATTATATAATAATCTTGCAAAATAAATAAATAAAAAAAAATAATAAAATAAAAGAGTCAATGCCCGATCTCTGAATCTTAGCAGGTTTGGGCCTGGTTAGTACTTGGATGGGAGACCGCCTGGGAATACCAGGTGCTGTAAGCTTTTTGGAAATTTTTCACTTAGTATAGAACAATTTTGCCAAAACATAGAGTCAATGGCCGATCTCTGCATATTAGCAGGTTTGGGCCTTGTTAGTACATGGATGGGAGACTGCCTGGGAATACCAGGTGCTTTAAACTTTTTGGATATTTTTCACGAATTATATAATAATCTTGCAAAAAAAAAAGAGTCAATGCCATGTCTCTGCATATTAGCAGGTTTGGGCCTTGTTAGTACATGGATGGGAGACAGGCTGGGAATACCAGGTGCTTTAAACTTTTTGGATATTTTTCACGAATTATATAATAATCTTGCAAAAAAAAAAGAGTCAATGCCCGATCTCTGCATATTAGCAGGTTTAGGTCTGGTTAGTACTTGGATGAGAGGCCGCCTAGGAATACCAGGCGCTTTAAGCTTTTGGGTTTTCTTTCCTACTTATATAATGTACTGGCGAGTAGATTGGCTGAACTTTAAATAGCCCTCTCTTCGCAGCAGTCTTCGCTTACGGCCATGCCAACCTGGCCATGCCCGTTCAAGTCTGATCTCGGAAGCTAAGCAGGTTTGGGCCTAGATAGTACTTGGATGGGAGACTGCCTTGAGATACCAGGTGCTGTAAGCTTTTTGGAAAATTTTCACTTAGTATAGAACAATTTTGCCAAAACATGGCCGATCTCTGAATATTAGCAGGTTTGGGCCTTGGATGGGAGACTGCCTGGGAATACCAGGTGCTTTAAACTTTTTGGATATTTTTCACGAATTATATAATAATCTTGCAAAAAAAAAAGTCAATGCCAGATCTCTGCATATTAGCAGGTTTGGGCCTTGTTAGTACATGGATGGGAGACTGCCTGGGAATACCAGGTGCTTTAAACTTTTTGGATATTTTTCACGAATTATATAATAATCTTGCAAATAAAAAAAGAGTCAATGCCAGATCTCTGCATACTAGCAGGTTTAGGTCTGGTTAGTACTTGGATGGGAGACCGCCTTGAATTACCAGGTGCTGTAAGCTTTTTGGAAAATTTTCACTAAGTATAGAACAATTTTGCCAAAACATAGAGTCAATGGCCGATCTCTGAATATTAGCAGGTTTGGGCCTGGTTAGTACATGGATGGGAGACTGCCTGGGAATACCAGGTGCTTTAAACTTTGTGGATATTTTTCATGAATTATATAATAATCTTGCAAAAAAAAAAGAGTCAATGGCCGATCTCTGAATATTAGCAGATTTGGGCCTTGTTAGTACATGGATGGGAGACTGCCTGGGAATACCAGGTGCCTTAAACTTTTTGGATATTTTTCACGAATTATATAATAATCTTGCAAAAAAAAAGAGTCAATGCCCGATCTCTGCATCTTAGCAGGTTTAGGTCTGGTTAGTACTTGGATGAGAGACCGCCTAGGAATACCAGGCGATTTAAGCTTTTGGGTTTTCTTTCCGACTTATATAATGTACTGGCGAGTAGATTGGCTGAACTTTAAATAGCCCTCTCTTCGCAGCAGTCTTCGCTTACGGCCATGCCAACCTGGCAATGCCCGTTCAAGTCTGATCTCGGAAGCTAAGCAGGTTTGGGCCTGGATAGTACTTGGATGGGAGACTTCCTTGAGATACCAGGTGCTGTAAGCTTTTTGGAAAATTTTCACTTAGTATAGAACAATTTTGCCAAAACATGGCCGATCTCTGAATATTAGCAGGTTTGGGCCTTGTTAGTACATGGATGGGAGACTGCCTGGGAATACCAGGTGCTTTAAACTTTTTGGATATTTTTCACGAATTATATAGTAATCTTGCAAAAAAAAAGAGTCAATGCCCGATCTCTGAATCTTAGCAGGTTTGGGCCTGGTTAGTACTTGGATGGGAGACCGCCTGGGAATACCAGGTGCTGTAAGCTTTTTGGAAATTTTTCACTTAGTATAGAACAATTTTGCCAAAACATGGCCGATCTCTGAATATTAAAAGGTTTGGGCCTTGTTAGTACATGGATGGGAGACTGCCTGGGAATACCAGGTGCTTTAAACTTTTTGGATATTTTTCACGAATTATATAATAATCTTGCAAAAAAAAAAGAGTCAATGCCAGGTCTCTGCATATTAGCAGGTTTGGGCCTTGTTAGTACATGGATGGGAGACTGGCTGGGAATACCAGGTGCTTTAAACTTTTTGGATATTTTTCACGAATTATATAATAATCTTGCAAAAAAAAAGAGTCAATGCCCGACCTGTGCATATTAGCAGGTTTAGGTCTGGTTAGTACTTGGATGAGAGACCGCCTAGGAATACCAGGCGATTTAAGCTTTTGGGTTTTCTTTCCTACTTATATAATGTACTGGCGAGTAGATTGGCTGAACTTTAAATAGCCCTCTCTTTGCAGCAGTCTTCGCTTACGGCCATGCCAACCTGGCCATGCCCGTTCAAGTCTGATCTCGGAAGCTAAGCAGGTTTGGGCCTGGATAGTACTTGGATGGGAGACTGCCTTGAGATACCAGGTGCTGTAAGCTTTTTGGAAAATTTTCACTTAGTATAGAACAATTTTGCCAAAACATGGCCGATCTCTGAATATTAGCAGGTTTGGGCCTTGTTAGTACATGGATGGGAGACTGCCTGGGATTACCAGGTGCTTTAAACTTTTTGGATATTTTTCACGAATTATATAATAATCTTGCAAAAAAAAAAAAAAAAGAGTCAATGCCAGATCTCTGCATATTAGCAGGTTTAGGTCTGGTTAGTACTTGGATGAGAGACCGCCTAGGAATACCAGGCATTTTAAGCTTTTGGGTTTTCTTTCCTTCTTATATAATGTACTGCCAGTAGATTGGCTGAACTTTAAATAGCCCTCTCTTCGCAGCAGACTTCGCTTACGGCCATACCAACCTGGCTATGCCCGATCTCGTTTGATCTCGGAAGCTAAGCAGGTTTGGGCCTGGTTAGTACTTGGATGGGAGACAGCCTGGGAATACCAGGTGCTGTAAGCTTTTTGGAAATTTTTCACTTAGTATAGAACAATTTTGCCAAAACATAGAGTCAATGGCCGATCTCTGCATATTAGCAGGTTTGGGCCTTGTTAGTACATGGATGGGAGACTGCCTGGGAATACCAGGTGCTTTAAACTTTTTGGATATTTTTCACGAATTATATAATAATCTTGCAAAATAAAAAGTCAATGCCACATCTCTGCATATTAGCAGGTTTGGGCCTTGTTAGTACATGGATGGGAGACTGCCTGGGAATACCAGGTGCTTTAAACTTTTTGGATATTTTTCACGAATTATATAATAATCGTGCAAATAAAAAAAGAGTCAATGTCAGATCTCTGCATACTAGCAGGTTTAGGTCTGGTTAGTACTTGGATGGGAGACCGCCTTGAAATACCAGGTGCTGTAAGCTTTTTGGAAAATTTTCACTTAGTATAGAACAATTTTGCCAAAACATAGAGTCAATGGCCGATCTCTGAATATTAGCAGGTTTGGGCCTTGTTAGTACATGGATGGGAGACTGCCTGGGAATACCAGGTGCTTTAAACTTTGTGGATATTTTTCATGAATTATATAATAATCTTGCAAAAAAAAAAAA
>NC_068414.1:7903406-7905906 GCF_023724105.1 Carassius gibelio
GACTGCCTAGGAATACCAGGTGCTTTAAACTTTTTGGATATTTTTCACGAATTATATACTAATCTTGCAAAAAAAAAAAGTCAATGCCCAATCTCTGAATCTTAGCAGGTTTAGGTCTGGTTAGTACTTGGATGAGAGACCGCCTAGGAATAGCAGGCTTTTTAAGATTTTGGGTTTTCTTTCCTACTTATATAATGTACTGGCCAGTAGATTGGCAGAACTTTAAATAGCCCTCTCTTCGGAGCAGTCTTCGCTTACGGCCATACCAACCTGGCTATGACCGATCTCATTTGATCTCGGAAGCTAAGCAGGTTTGGGCCTGGTTAGTACTTGGATGGGAGACCGCCTGGGAATACCAGGTGCTGTAAGCTTTTTGGAAATTTTTCACTTAGTATAGAACAATTTTGCCAAAACATAGAGTCAATGGCCGATCTCTGCATATTAGCAGGTTTGGGCCTTGTTAGTACATGGATGGGAGACTGCCTGGGAATACCAGGTACTTTAAACTTTGTGGATATTTTTCATGAATTATATAATAATCTTGCAAAAAAAAAAGAGTCAATGGCCGATCTCTGAATATTAGCAGGTTTGGGCCTTGTTAGTACATGGATGGGAGAATGCCTGGGAATACCAGATGCTTTAAACTTTTTGGATATTTTTCACGAATTATATAATAATCTTGCAAAATAAATAAATAAAAAAAAATAATAAAATAAAAGAGTCAATGCCCGATCTCTGAATCTTAGCAGGTTTGGGCCTGGTTAGTACTTGGATGGGAGACCGCCTGGGAATACCAGGTGCTGTAAGCTTTTTGGAAATTTTTCACTTAGTATAGAACAATTTTGCCAAAACATAGAGTCAATGGCCGATCTCTGCATATTAGCAGGTTTGGGCCTTGTTAGTACATGGATGGGAGACTGCCTGGGAATACCAGGTGCTTTAAACTTTTTGGATATTTTTCACGAATTATATAATAATCTTGCAAAAAAAAAAGAGTCAATGCCATGTCTCTGCATATTAGCAGGTTTGGGCCTTGTTAGTACATGGATGGGAGACAGGCTGGGAATACCAGGTGCTTTAAACTTTTTGGATATTTTTCACGAATTATATAATAATCTTGCAAAAAAAAAAGAGTCAATGCCTGACCTGTGCATATTAGCAGGTTTAGGTCTGGTTAGTACTTGGATGAGAGGCCGCCTAGGAATACCAGGCGATTTAAGCTTTTGGGTTTTCTTTCCTACTTATATAATGTACTGGCGAGTAGATTGGCTGAACTTTAAATAGCCCTCTCTTCGCAGCAGTCTTCGCTTACGGCCATGCCAACCTGGCCATGCCCGTTCAAGTCTGATCTCGGAAGCTAAGCAGGTTTGGGCCTAGATAGTACTTGGATGGGAGACTGCCTTGAGATACCAGGTGCTGTAAGCTTTTTGGAAAATTTTCACTTAGTATAGAACAATTTTGCCAAAACATGGCCGATCTCTGAATATTAGCAGGTTTGGGCCTTGGATGGGAGACTGCCTGGGAATACCAGGTGCTTTAAACTTTTTGGATATTTTTCACGAATTATATAATAATCTTGCAAAAAAAAAAGAGTCAATGGCCGATCTCTGAATATTAGCAGATTTGGGCCTTGTTAGTACATGGATGGGAGACTGCCTGGGAATACCAGGTGCTTTAAACTTTTTGGATATTTTTCACGAATTATATAATAATCTTGCAAAAAAAAAGAGTCAATGCCCGATCTCTGCATATTAGCAGGTTTAGGTCTGGTTAGTACTTGGATGAGAGACCGCCTAGGAATACCAGGCGATTTAAGCTTTTGGGTTTTCTTTCCTACTTATATAATGTACTGGCGAGTAGATTGGCTGAACTTTAAATAGCCCTCTCTTCGCAGCAGTCTTCGCTTACGGCCATGCCAACCTGGCAATGCCCGTTCAAGTCTGATCTCGGAAGCTAAGCAGGTTTGGGCCTGGATAGTACTTGGATGGGAGACTGCCTTGAGATACCAGGTGCTGTAAGCTTTTTGGAAAATTTTCACTTAGTATAGAACAATTTTGCCAAAACATGGCCGATCTCTGAATATTAGCAGGTTTGGGCCTTGTTAGTACATGGATGGGAGACTGCCTGGGAATACCAGGTGCTTTAAACTTTTTGGATATTTTTCACGAATTATATAGTAATCTTGCAAAAAAAAAGAGTCAATGCCCGATCTCTGAATCTTAGCAGGTTTGGGCCTGGTTAGTACTTGGATGGGAGACCGCCTGGGAATACCAGGTGCTGTAAGCTTTTTGGAAATTTTTCACTTAGTATAGAACAATTTTGCCAAAACATGGCCGATCTCTGAATAATAAAAGGTTTGGGCCTTGTTAGTACATGGATGGGAGACTGCCTGGGAATACCAGGTGCTTTAAACTTTTTGGATATTTTTCACGAATTATATAATAATCTTGCAAAAAAAAAAGAGTCAATGCCAGGTCTCTGCATATTAGCAGGTTTGGGC
>NC_068414.1:7910906-7913406 GCF_023724105.1 Carassius gibelio
TAGTACATGGATGGGAGACTGCCTGGGAATACCAGGTGCTTTAAACTTTTTGGATATTTTTCACGAATTATATAATAATCTTGCAAATAAAAAAAGAGTCAATGTCAGATCTCTGCATACTAGCAGGTTTAGGTCTGGTTAGTACTTGGATGGGAGACCGCCTTGAAATACCAGGTGCTGTAAGCTTTTTGGAAAATTTTCACTTAGTATAGAACAATTTTGCCAAAACATAGAGTCAATGGCCGATCTCTGAATATTAGCAGGTTTGGGCCTGGTTAGTACATGGATGGGAGACTGCCTGGGAATACCAGGTGCTTTAAACTTTGTGGATATTTTTCATGAATTATATAATAATCTTGCAAAAAAAAAAGAGTCAATGGCCGATCTCTGAATATTAGCAGGTTTGGGCCTTGTTAGTACATGGATGGGAGACTGCCTGGGAATACCAGGTGCTTTAAACTTTTTGGATATTTTTCACGAATTATATAATAATCTTGCAAAAAAAAAGAGTCAATGCCCGATCTCTGCATATTAGCAGGTTTAGGTCTGGTTAGTACTTGGATGAGAGACCGCCTAGGAATACCAGGCGCTTTAAGCTTTTGGGTCTTCTTTCCTACTTATATAATGTACTGGCGAGTAGATTGGCTGAACTTTAAATAGCCCTCTCTTCGCAGCAGTCTTCGCTTACGGCCATACAAACCTGGCCATGCCCAATCTCGTTTGATCTCGGAAGCTAAGCAGGTTTGGGCCTGGTTAGTACTTGGATGGGAGACCGCCTAGGAATACCAGGTGCTGTAAGCTTTTTGGAAATTTTTCACTTAGTATAGAACAATTTTGCCAAAACATGGCCGATCTCTGAATATTAGCAGGTTTGGGCCTGGTTAGTACATGGATGGGAGACTGCCTGGGAATACCAGGTGCTTTAAACTTTTTGGATATTTTTCACGAATTATATAATAATCTTGCAAAAAAAAAAAAGAGTCAATGCCCGATCTCTGAATCTTAGCAGGTTTAGGTCTGGTTAGTACTTGGATGAGAGACCGCCTAGGAATACCAGGCATTTTAAGCTTTTGGGTTTTCTTTCCTACTTATATAATGTACTGCCAGTAGATTGGCTGAACTTTAAATAGCCCTCTCTTCGCAGCAGACTTCGCTTACGGCCATACCAACCTGGCTATGCCCGATCTCCTTTGATCTCGGAAGCTAAGCAGGTTTGGGCCTGGTTAGTACTTGGATGGGAGACCGCCTGGGAATACCAGGTGCTGTAAGCTTTTTGGAAATGTTTCACTTAGTATAGAACAATTTTGCCAAAACATAGAGTCAATGGCCGATCTCTGCATATTAGCAGGTTTGGGCCTTGTTAGTACATGGATGGGAGACTGCCTGGGAATACCAGGTGCTTTAAACCTTTTGGATATTTTTCACAAATTATATAATAATCTTGCAAAAAAAAAGTCAATGCCAGATCTCTGCATATTAGCAGGTTTGGGCCTTGTTAGTACATGGATGGGAGACTGCCTGGGAATACCAGGTGCTTTAAACTTTTTGGATATTTTTCACGAATTATATAATAATCTTGCAAAAAAAAAAGAGTCAATGCCTGACCTGTGCATATTAGCAGGTTTAGGTCTGGTTAGTACTTGGATGAGAGGCCGCCTAGGAATACCAGGCGATTTAAGCTTTTGGGTTTTCTTTCCTACTTATATAATGTACTGGCGAGTAGATTGGCTGAACTTTAAATAGCCCTCTCTTCGCAGCAGTCTTCGCTTACGGCCATGCCAACCTGGCCATGCCCGTTCAAGTCTGATCTCGGAAGCTAAGCAGGTTTGGGCCTAGATAGTACTTGGATGGGAGACTGCCTTGAGATACCAGGTGCTGTAAGCTTTTTGGAAAATTTTCACTTAGTATAGAACAATTTTGCCAAAACATGGCCGATCTCTGAATATTAGCAGGTTTGGGCCTTGGATGGGAGACTGCCTGGGAATACCAGGTGCTTTAAACTTTTTGGATATTTTTCACGAATTATATAATAATCTTGCAAAAAAAAAAGAGTCAATGGCCGATCTCTGAATATTAGCAGATTTGGGCCTTGTTAGTACATGGATGGGAGACTGCCTGGGAATACCAGGTGCTTTAAACTTTTTGGATATTTTTCACGAATTATATAATAATCTTGCAAAAAAAAAGAGTCAATGCCCGATCTCTGCATATTAGCAGGTTTAGGTCTGGTTAGTACTTGGATGAGAGACCGCCTAGGAATACCAGGCGATTTAAGCTTTTGGGTTTTCTTTCCTACTTATATAATGTACTGGCGAGTAGATTGGCTGAACTTTAAATAGCCCTCTCTTCGCAGCAGTCTTCGCTTACGGCCATGCCAACCTGGCAATGCCCGTTCAAGTCTGATCTCGGAAGCTAAGCAGGTTTGGGCCTGGATAGTACTTGGATGGGAGACTGCCTTGAGATACCAGGTGCTGTAAGCTTTTTGGAAAATTTTCACTTA
>NC_068414.1:7920906-7923406 GCF_023724105.1 Carassius gibelio
TCTTGCAAAAAAAAAAAAAAAAAGAGTCAATGCCAGATCTCTGCATATTAGCAGGTTTAGGTCTGGTTAGTACTTCGATAGGAGACCGTCTTGAAATACCAGGTGCTGTAAGTTTTTTGGAAAATTTTCACTTAGTATAGAACAATTTTGCCAAAATATAGAGTCAATGGCCGATCTCTGAATATTAGCAGGTTTGGGCCTGGTTAGTACATGGATGGGAGATTGCCTGGGAATACCAGGTGCTTTAAACTTTGTGGATATTTTTCATGAATTATATAATAATCTTGCAAAAAAAAGAGTCAATGGCCAATCTCTGAATCTTAGCAGGTTTAGGTCTGGTTAGTACTTGGATGAGAGACCGCCTAGGAATACCAGGCGCTTTAAGCTTTTGGGTTTTCTTTCCTACTTATATAATGTACTTGCGAGTAGATTGGCTGAACTTTAAATAGCCCTCTCTTCGCAGCAGACTTCGCTTACGGCCATACCAACCTGGACATGCCCGATCTCGTCTTATCTCGGAAGCTAAGCAGGTTTGGGCCTGGTTAGTACTTGGATGGGAGACCGCCTTGAAATACCATGTGCTGTAAGCTTTTTGGAAAATTTTCACTTAGTATTGAACAATTTTGCCAAAACATGGCCGATCTCTGAATATTAGCAGGTTTGGGCCTGGTTAGTACATGCATGGGAGACTGCCTGGGAATACCAGGTGCTTTAAACTTTGTGGATATTTTTCATGAATTATATAATAATCTTGCAAAAAAAAAGAGTCAATGGCCGATCTCTGAATATTAGCAGGTTTGGGCCTTGTTGGTACATGGATGGGAGACTGCCTAGGAATACCAGGTGCTTTAAACTTTTTGGATATTTTTCACGAATTATATACTAATCTTGCAAAAAAAAAAAGTCAATGCCCAATCTCTGAATCTTAGCAGGTTTAGGTCTGGTTAGTACTTGGATGAGAGACCGCCTAGGAATAGCAGGCTTTTTAAGATTTTGGGTTTTCTTTCCTACTTATATAATGTACTGGCCAGTAGATTGGCAGAACTTTAAATAGCCCTCTCTTCGGAGCAGTCTTCGCTTACGGCCATACCAACCTGGCTATGACCGATCTCATTTGATCTCGGAAGCTAAGCAGGTTTGGGCCTGGTTAGTACTTGGATGGGAGACCGCCTGGGAATACCAGGTGCTGTAAGCTTTTTGGAAATTTTTCACTTAGTATAGAACAATTTTGCCAAAACATAGAGTCAATGGCCGATCTCTGAATATTAGCAGGTTTGGGCCTGGTTAGTACATGGATGGGAGATTGCCTGGGAATACCAGGTACTTTAAACTTTGTGGATATTTTTCATGAATTATATAATAATCTTGCAAAAAAAAAAAGAGTCAATGGCCGATCTCTGAATATTAGCAGGTTTGGGCCTTGTTAGTACATGGATGGGAGAATGCCTGGGAATACCAGATGCTTTAAACTTTTTGGATATTTTTCACGAATTATATAATAATCTTGCAAAATAAATAAATAAAAAAAAATAATAAAATAAAAGAGTCAATGCCCGATCTCTGAATCTTAGCAGGTTTGGGCCTGGTTAGTACTTGGATGGGAGACCGCCTGGGAATACCAGGTGCTGTAAGCTTTTTGGAAATTTTTCACTTAGTATAGAACAATTTTGCCAAAACATAGAGTCAATGGCCGATCTCTGCATATTAGCAGGTTTGGGCCTTGTTAGTACATGGATGGGAGACTGCCTGGGAATACCAGGTGCTTTAAACTTTTTGGATATTTTTCACGAATTATATAATAATCTTGCAAAAAAAAAAGAGTCAATGCCATGTCTCTGCATATTAGCAGGTTTGGGCCTTGTTAGTACATGGATGGGAGACAGGCTGGGAATACCAGGTGCTTTAAACTTTTTGGATATTTTTCACGAATTATATAATAATCTTGCAAAAAAAAAAGAGTCAATGCCCGACCTGTGCATATTAGCAGGTTTAGGTCTGGTTAGTACTTGGATGAGAGACCGCCTAGGAATACCAGGCGATTTAAGCTTTTGGGTTTTCTTTCCTACTTATATAATGTACTGGCGAGTAGATTGGCTGAACTTTAAATAGCCCTCTCTTCGCAGCAGTCTTCGCTTACGGCCATGCCAACCTGGCCATGCCCGTTCAAGTCTGATCTCGGAAGCTAAGCAGGTTTGGGCCTAGATAGTACTTGGATGGGAGACTGCCTTGAGATACCAGGTGCTGTAAGCTTTTTGGAAAATTTTCACTTAGTATAGAACAATTTTGCCAAAACATGGCCGATCTCTGAATATTAGCAGGTTTGGGCCTTGGATGGGAGACTGCCTGGGAATACCAGGTGCTTTAAACTTTTTGGATATTTTTCACGAATTATATAATAATCTTGCAAAAAAAAAAGTCAATGCCAGATCTCTGCATATTAGCAGGTTTGGGCCTTGTTAGTACATGGATGGGAGACTGCCTGGGAATACCAGGTGCTTTA
>NC_068414.1:7933406-7935906 GCF_023724105.1 Carassius gibelio
ACATGGATGGGAGACTGCCTGGGAATACCAGGTGCTTTAAGCTTTTGGGTTTTCTTTCCTACTTATATAATGTACTTGCGAGTAGATTGGCTGAATTTTAAATAGCCCTCTCTTCGCAGCAGACTTCGCAGCAGACTTCGCTTACGGCCATACCAACCTGGACATGCCCGATCTCATCTTATCTCGGAAGCTAAGCAGGTTTGGGCCTGGTTAGTACTTGGATGGGAGACCCCCTTGAAATACCAGGTGCTGTAAGCTTTTTGGAAAATTTTCACTTAGTATTGAACAATTTTGCCAAAACATGGCCGATCTCTGAATATTAGCAGGTTTGGGCCTGGTTAGTACATGCATGGGAGACTGCCTGGGAATACCAGGTGCTTTAAACTTTGTGGATATTTTTCATGAATTATATAATAATCTTGCAATAAAAAAAGAGTCAATGGCCGATCTCTGAATATTAGCAGGTTTGGGCCTTGTTAGTACATGGATGGGAGACTGCCTGGGAATACCAGGTGCTTTAAACTTTTTGGATATTTTTCACGAATTATATACTAATCTTGCAAAAAAAAAAAAAAAAAAAAAAAAAAAAAAGAGTCAATGCCCAATCTCTGAATCTTAGCAGGTTTAGGTCTAGTTAGTACTTGGATGAGAGACCGCCTAGGAATAGCAGGCTTTTTAAGCTTTTGGGTTTTCTTTCCTACTTATATAATTTACTGGCCAGTAGATTGGCTGAACTTTAAATAGCCCTCTCTTCGGAGCAGTCTTCGCTTACGGCCATACCAACCTGGCTATGCCCGATCTCGTTTGATCTCGGAAGCTAAGCAGGTTTGGGCCTGGTTAGTACTTGGATGGGAGACCGCCTGGGAATACCAGGTGCTGTAAGCTTTTTGGAAATGTTTTACTTAGTATAGAACAATTTTGCCAAAACATAGAGTCAATGGCCGATCTCTGCATATTAGCAGGTTTGGGCCTTGTTAGTACATGGATGGGAGACTGCCTGGGAATACCAGGTGCTTTAAACTTTTTGGATATTTTTCACGAATTATATAATAATCTTGCAAAAAAAAAAAAAGAGTCAATGCCAGATCTCTGCATATTAGCAGGTTTAGGTCTGGTTAGTACTTGGATGGGAGACCGCCTTGAAATACCAGGTGCTGTAAGCTTTTTGCAAAATTTTCACTTAGTATAGAACAATTTTGCCAAAACATAGAGTAAATGGCCGATCTCTGAATATTAGCAGCTTTGGGCCTGGTTAGTAAATAAATGGGAGACTGCCTGGGAATACCAGGTGCTTTAAACTTTTTGGATATTTTTCACGAATTATATACTAATCTTGCAAAAAAAAAAAAAAAAAAAAAAAAAAAAAAAAGAGTCAATGCCCAATCTCTGAATCTTAGCAGGTTTAGGTCTAGTTAGTACTTGGATGAGAGACCGCCTAGGAATAGCAGGCTTTTTAAGCTTTTGGGTTTTCTTTCCTACTTATATAATTTACTGGCCAGTAGATTGGCTGAACTTTAAATAGCCCTCTCTTCGGAGCAGTCTTCGCTTACGGCCATACCAACCTGGCTATGCCCGATCTCGTTTGATCTCGGAAGCTAAGCAGGTTTGGGCCTGGTTAGTACTTGGATGGGAGACCGCCTGGGAATACCAGGTGCTGTAAGCTTTTTGGAAATTTTTCACTTAGTATAGAACAATTTTGCCAAAACATAGAGTCAATGACAGATCTCTGCATATTAGCAGGTTTGGGCCTTGTTAGTACATGGATGGGAGACTGCCTGGGAATACCAGGTGCTTTAAACTTTTTGGATATTTTTCACGAATTATATAATAACCTTGCAAAAAAGAAAAAAAAGAGTCAATGCCAGATCTCTGCATATTAGCAGGTTTAGGTCTGGTTAGTACTTGGATGGGAGACCATCTTGAAATACCAGGTGCTGTAAGCTTTTTGGAAAATTTTCACTTAGTATAGAACAATTTTGCCAAAACATAGAGTCATTGGCCGATCTCTGCATATTAGCAGGTTTGGGCCTTGTTAGTACATGGATGGGAGACTGCCTGGGAATACCAGGTGCTTTAAGCTTTTGGGTTTTCTTTCCTACTTATATAATGTACTTGCGAGTAGATTGGCTGAATTTTAAATAGCCCTCTCTTCGCAGCAGACTTCGCAGCAGACTTCGCTTACGGCCATACCAACCTGGACATGCCCGATCTCATCTTATCTCGGAAGCTAAGCAGGTTTGGGCCTGGTTAGTACTTGGATGGGAGACCCCCTTGAAATACCAGGTGCTGTAAGCTTTTTGGAAAATTTTCACTTAGTATTGAACAATTTTGCCAAAACATGGCCGATCTCTGAATATTAGCAGGTTTGGGCCTGGTTAGTACATGCATGGGAGACTGCCTGGGAATACCAGGTGCTTTAAACTTTGTGGATATTTTTCATGAATTATATAATAATCTTGCAATAAAAAAAGAGTCAATGGCCGATCTCTGAATATTAGCA
>NC_068414.1:7945906-7948406 GCF_023724105.1 Carassius gibelio
AGATCTCTGCATATTAGCAGGTTTAGGTCTGGTTAGTACTTGGATGGGAGACCGCCTTGAAATACCAGGTGCTGTAAGCTTTTTGCAAAATTTTCACTTAGTATAGAACAATTTTGCCAAAACATAGAGTAAATGGCCGATCTCTGAATATTAGCAGCTTTGGGCCTGGTTAGTAAATAAATGGGAGACTGCCTGGGAATACCAGGTGCTTTAAACTTTTTGGATATTTTTCACGAATTATATACTAATCTTGCAAAAAAAAAAAAAAAAAAAAAAAAAAAAAAGAGTCAATGCCCAATCTCTGAATCTTAGCAGGTTTAGGTCTAGTTAGTACTTGGATGAGAGACCACCTAGGAATAGCAGGCTTTTTAAGCTTTTGGGTTTTCTTTCCTACTTATATAATTTACTGGCCAGTAGATTGGCTGAACTTTAAATAGCCCTCTCTTCGGAGCAGTCTTCGCTTACGGCCATACCAACCTGGCTATGCCCGATCTCGTTTGATCTCGGAAGCTAAGCAGGTTTGGGCCTGGTTAGTACTTGGATGGGAGACCGCCTGGGAATACCAGGTGCTGTAAGCTTTTTGGAAATTTTTCACTTAGTATAGAACAATTTTGCCAAAACATAGAGTCAATGACCGATCTCTGCATATTAGCAGGTTTGGGCCTTGTTAGTACATGGATGGGAGACTGCCTGGGAATACCAGGTGCTTTAAACTTTTTGCATATTTTTCACGAATTATATAATAACCTTGCAAAAAAGAAAAAAAAGAGTCAATGCCAGATCTCTGCATATTAGCAGGTTTAGGTCTGGTTAGTACTTGGATGGGAGACCATCTTGAAATACCAGGTGCTGTAAGCTTTTTGGAAAATTTTCACTTAGTATAGAACAATTTTGCCAAAACATAGAGTCATTGGCCGATCTCTGCATATTAGCAGGTTTGGGCCTTGTTAGTACATGGATGGGAGACTGCCTGGGAATACCAGGTGCTTTAAGCTTTTGGGTTTTCTTTCCTACTTATATAATGTACTTGCGAGTAGATTGGCTGAATTTTAAATAGCCCTCTCTTCGCAGCAGACTTCGCAGCAGACTTCGCTTACGGCCATACCAACCTGGACATGCCCGATCTCATCTTATCTCGGAAGCTAAGCAGGTTTGGGCCTGGTTAGTACTTGGATGGGAGACCCCCTTGAAATACCAGGTGCTGTAAGCTTTTTGGAAAATTTTCACTTAGTATTGAACAATTTTGCCAAAACATGGCCGATCTCTGAATATTAGCAGGTTTGGGCCTGGTTAGTACATGCATGGGAGACTGCCTGGGAATACCAGGTGCTTTAAACTTTGTGGATATTTTTCATGAATTATATAATAATCTTGCAATAAAAAAAGAGTCAATGGCCGATCTCTGAATATTAGCAGGTTTGGGCCTTGTTAGTACATGGATGGGAGACTGCCTGGGAATACCAGGTGCTTTAAACTTTTTGGATATTTTTCACGAATTATATACTAATCTTGCAAAAAAAAAAAAAAAAAAAAAAAAAAAAAGAGTCAATGCCCAATCTCTGAATCTTAGCAGGTTTAGGTCTAGTTAGTACTTGGATGAGAGACCTTCTAGGAATAGCAGGCTTTTTAAGCTTTTGGGTTTTCTTTCCTACTTATATAATTTACTGGCCAGTAGATTGGCTGAACTTTAAATAGCCCTCTCTTCGGAGCAGTCTTCGCTTACGGCCATACCAACCTGGCTATGCCCGATCTCGTTTGATCTCGGAAGCTAAGCAGGTTTGGGCCTGGTTAGTACTTGGATGGGAGACCGCCTGGGAATACCAGGTGCTGTAAGCTTTTTGGAAATGTTTTACTTAGTATAGAACAATTTTGCCAAAACATAGAGTCAATGGCCGATCTCTGCATATTAGCAGGTTTGGGCCTTGTTAGTACATGGATGGGAGACTGCCTGGGAATACCAGGTGCTTTAAACTTTTTGGATATTTTTCACGAATTATATAATAATCTTGCAAAAAAAAAAAAAAGAGTCAATGCCAGATCTCTGCATATTAGCAGGTTTAGGTCTGGTTAGTACTTGGATGGGAGACCGCCTTGAAATACCAGGTGCTGTAAGCTTTTTGGAAAATTTTCACTTAGTATAGAACAATTTTGCCAAAACATAGAGTCATTGGCCGATCTCTGCATATTAGCAGGTTTGGGCCTTGTTAGTACATGGATGGGAGACTGCCTGGGAATACCAGGTGCTTTAAGCTTTTGGGTTTTCTTTCCTACTTATATAATGTACTTGCGAGTAGATTGGCTGAATTTTAAATAGCCCTCTCTTCGCAGCAGACTTCGCAGCAGACTTCGCTTACGGCCATACCAACCTGGACATGCCCGATCTCATCTTATCTCGGAAGCTAAGCAGGTTTGGGCCTGGTTAGTACTTGGATGGGAGACCGCCTTGAAATACCAGGTGCTGTAAGCTTTTTGCAAAATTTTCACTTAGTATAGAACAATT
>NC_068414.1:7953406-7958406 GCF_023724105.1 Carassius gibelio
CTGCCTGGGAATACCAGGTGCTTTAAACTTTTTGGATATTTTTCACGAATTATATAATAACCTTGCAAAAAAGAAAAAAAAGAGTCAATGCCAGATCTCTGCATATTAGCAGGTTTAGGTCTGGTTAGTACTTGGATGGGAGACCATCTTGAAATACCAGGTGCTGTAAGCTTTTTGGAAAATTTTCACTTAGTATAGAACAATTTTGCCAAAACATAGAGTCATTGGCCGATCTCTGCATATTAGCAGGTTTGGGCCTTGTTAGTACATGGATGGGAGACTGCCTGGGAATACCAGGTGCTTTAAGCTTTTGGGTTTTCTTTCCTACTTATATAATGTACTTGCGAGTAGATTGGCTGAATTTTAAATAGCCCTCTCTTCGCAGCAGACTTCGCAGCAGACTTCGCTTACGGCCATACCAACCTGGACATGCCCGATCTCATCTTATCTCGGAAGCTAAGCAGGTTTGGGCCTGGTGAGGACTTCCGGTTATGGCGCGTAGCTGGTAGGACGCACGAGGAGAGCTCGCTGCCAAATCTCTGAATAAATCCTTATAATAGACCCAAACTTGTATGTAGCCGATTGAAATAATATTAAAAGATACACGGGACAAAATGCCACCGAAAGCAACCAAGTCTGGACAACAATCGAAGTCACCGACTCAAGTTGAAGGAGATAGCCGAGAGCAGACTAGCAAACATGGCGATGAGGTACAGAGCGCGGCTACAAACGAAGTCATTTTAAGTGCAATTAACTCTTTGAGGGCGGACCTTTCTAAGCAATCTACCGAAATGCTAGATGCTATAAAAAGCATACAATCCGATTTGGTGGCTCAGTCGAAAAGAATTGGGGAAACTGAGGAGAGAATTTCGCAAACCGAGGAAGACGTCACAGCTCTTCAGCATAAAGTTAAACAACTGGAAGGAGTAACTTCATTTTTGCGCAATAAAGTTCAGGATCTGGAAGATAGCGGAAGGCGCTCCAACTTGCGACTGGTGGGCCTACCTGAAAAGGCAGAAGGCTCGGACACATGCGCTTTCCTTGAAAATTGGCTTCCAAACCTTTTAACCGGCACTTTCGACTGTGCGCCGGTTATTGAACGAGCTCACCGGATCGGACAAATTAATCCTAACCGCCCAACAGCTTCGAGACCGATTGTAATGAAATTTCTGAATTACAAAGATAAAGAAAAATCTTTGAGAGCAGCTAGAAGGCTTAAAGAGCTACGGTATGAAGGACAACGAGTCAGCCTGTTCCCGGACCTGTCAACTGAGACACGACAGCGACAGCGACAGTTCGACAGTGTGAAAGCCCAGCTCAGAGACAAGGGAATCCCCTACGGCATGATATATCCGGCCAACCTGATAGTCACACACGCCGATCGGCGCCACATTTTTAAATCCGTCTCTGAGGTAGAGGACTTTATTCGGTCAGTGCAAGCTACAGGTTGAACGCTGTGATGCAGGAATCGGATGACGAACTTGAACCCTAACGGTGATTCATTTAGGCGAAGGTAATGCCCAAGGAGGTGAATAACGATGTAACGTTATACTATTCTTGAGTCTGACTGTATTATAAGAACTACAGGTCTTTGTGTTAGTTTAAATAGTTCAAAACTGTTTTCTTTTTCTCTTTAATATAAAAAAGTTCAACATGTCCATGTATCAAAATAGGTTAGAAAATTATACAGTTCATCATTGTCCACAGTATAAGTGAAAGTTAAAATGGTTAGATCTCTGGTCCAGACCAGATAAGTACTTGGCAGCGAGCCCAGTGGGTATATTGTGAATGAAGGCTCGCAAAGTTTGCTCCATACTATGGATCAAACGTCGTTCATGACTGTAAGTTGGTTATTGGGGGGATATATGCATTTTGATAGGGGAATGCATTTGGGGTTGTTCTTTACGTGTTCATTAATGGTTTGTTTAAGTGTATGTGTAATCTTGTGGTGGGGTTTTTTTTTTTTTTTTTTTTTTTTTTTTTTTTTCCTCCATTGCGGCAATATTTACAGGACAAATCAAAGTAATTAATGGCTAATAATTCAGAGATCAAAATTACTAGTTGGAATATAAGAGGGTTGAACAATCTTGTAAAACTTAAACAAATACTGGGTAAACTGAAGCAAATGAAATCGAGCGTTGTTTTCTTACAAGAAACACATCTGATAAAAGATGATATTGGCAAAGTTACTAAGAGATGGCCGGGACAAGTTCATTATGCCTCTTTCACCTCTCGTGCAAGAGGAGTTATGATTCTCATTCACAAGTCTATCCCATTTCAATTAAAAGGACAATGTATAGATCCTTCAGGGAGATACATAATTCTTAATGGTACAATTCTAACCACACAAATTAATCTAATAAATTTATATGCACCTAATGAGGACGATCCCAATTTTTATCAAAATTTATTTCTCACCATATCATCATACAGTGGAAACTACGTAATAGGAGGAGACTTCAACTGTGTATTGAATCCATCATATGACCGCTCCTCAGGAATAGGGAATGCTCATCAACAAACCCAAAGGGTTATTGAAAAATATATGTCGGATTTGAATTTGACTGAAATCTGGAGATACCTTAACCCTAACAAAAAAGAATTTTCATGCTTCTCCAGTACCTATAAAACATTTTCTAGAATAGATTATTTTTTAATTTCAAATAACCTAATTTCAAAAGTTGGTAAATGTTATTATGATAGTATTATACTTTCGGACCATGCCCCAATTACAGTATCAATCCAAATTAATAACCTCTCGTTCTCCGCTTTTAGATTCCGATTCCAAGCGAGATGGCTTCAAGATCTCGATTTTGTAAATTTTATGGACACTAAAATAGATCAGTATTTTCTAGTGAATACGAACCAGACAAGTGCCTCTGTGAAATGGGAGGCCTTTAAAGCCTATATAAGAGGGGAGATACTAAGCTATACAAGGCATAAAACCAAATTATATTATACTCAAGTTGGAAACCTAGAAAAGCAAATTAAAGCAATAGAGCAACAACTATTTAATAGATATGATCCTCTGAAACAAAAAGAAATATTAATACTCAAAGCCCAATATAATGAATTAACTAGTAGCAAGATAGTTAAAAATTTAATGTGGTTAAAACAGTCTTATTATGATCAGGGCGAAAAAAACGGGAAACTACTCGCATGGAGAATTAAAAAGATTCAAACGGATAGAACAATTAATTCAATTATAGATGAAAATGGAGAGGATATTGTAGATTCACAAGAAATTAATAATGTTTTAAAGGCATATTATGAGAATCTATACAAATCAGAATACGCAAACTTCTCAGAAAGACAAAATTCCTTTTTGGATAAACTTAATTTCCCTACTTTATCAAATGAGGATAGATGTAAACTGGAGGGAAATTTAAGTATTGAAGAGCTGCAAGAAGCATTACAGTGTATGAATAACGGAAAGGCTCCTGGGCCTGATGGTATACCTGTAGAAATTTATAAAAAATTTGCAGTGAAACTTATGCCCCACTTACTTGATGTATTTAACGAGTCGTTGGAAAAAGGAGTTCTACCACCTTCATTAAGATCTGCAATAATAACTCTTGTATTAAAACCAGGAAAATCTCCCAAGGATAAATCATCTTATAGGCCAATATCTTTAATGTCTTGCGACACGAAAATACTCTGCAAAGTGCTGTCTAATAGAATTGAAACACTGGTGCCCAACCTCATCATGAATGACCAAAATGGATTTGTTATTGGAAGACAAGCCTTTCATAACACCCGTAGGGTATTTAATATACTATACAAAAAACAGAATGCCAAAGACCACGCAGTCCTGTCATTGGATGCCGAAAAGGCCTTCGACAGAATTGAGTGGGGCTATCTATTTGAAACGCTTAAAAGATTTGGACTGGGAGATGGTTATCTTAAATGGATCAGATTACTTTATACAGAACCTCAAGCAGAAGTAATAACAAATAACCAAATTTCAAAACCATTTAATTTAAGTAGAGGCACACGCCAAGGTTGTCCTTTGTCCCCCCTACTATTTTTATTTGCAGTTGAACCTCTTGCAATGACAATTCGTAATAGTCCGGATGTAAAAGGTATAACAGTAGGAGAAAAGGAACACTGTCTATCTTTGTTTGCAGATGATATTATAGTTTTTCTTTCAAATTTGAAGACTTCTATTCCGACACTTAACAACATACTATCAGAATTTAAAAGTTTTTCAGGTTATAAAATTAACAAAAATAAAAGTGCCCTGCTAATCTTAAATGAAGATGAAAGGATTAATTCTACATATAACAGGCAATTTACTAATACCCCTGAAGGATTTATATATTTAGGTATTAAGATAACTCCTAATATAAAGACGATTATTGCGACTAATTATGACCCATTAGTAAAGAAAATCATAGACTCACTGGAAAGGTGGAAAGCATTACCCATTTCCATTATTGGACGCATAAACATTATAAAGATGTCAGTTCTGCCCAAGATTTTATATCTTTTCCAGTCAATCCCACTTCCGCCACCAACCTCTTTCTTTTCCACACTTAATAAAACCTTTACAAAATTCATATGGAATGATAAACGACCTAGATTACGCTTATCCCTTCTCTATCTGCCATATGACCGGGGAGGACTTAGAGTACCAAATATTAAACTTTACTATTGGGCAGCCCAACTTTGTACAGCCATGTACTATTTCAAGAATACGGACACCTCTCCGGCATGGGTTGATCTGGAAAACAGTGAAACAACACACTCTTTACAGACATATCTTTATTCTTCCCCAATAAAAACTCTAAAAAAATATACCAAAAACCCTTTTCTTAGAAATACCATATCTGTATGGTATGAAGCACATAACTTTTTAGAGGAAGGAATTAAATTGTCGGGTCTTTCACCAATTTGGGGTAATTCAGTATTCATACCTGGCAGAAACGATATTGGATTTAAAAACTGGATGCTCAAAGGCATTAGTCAAATTAAAGACTTGTATGAAGAAGGTTCTTTGA
>NC_068414.1:7963406-7965906 GCF_023724105.1 Carassius gibelio
GGGAATACCAGGTGCTTTAAACTTTTTGGATATTTTTCACGAATTATATAATAACCTTGCAAAAAAGAAAAAAAAGAGTCAATGCCAGATCTCTGCATATTAGCAGGTTTAGGTCTGGTTAGTACTTGGATGGGAGACCATCTTGAAATACCAGGTGCTGTAAGCTTTTTGGAAAATTTTCACTTAGTATAGAACAATTTTGCCAAAACATAGAGTCATTGGCCGATCTCTGCATATTAGCAGGTTTGGGCCTTGTTAGTACATGGATGGGAGACTGCCTGGGAATACCAGGTGCTTTAAGCTTTTGGGTTTTCTTTCCTACTTATATAATGTACTTGCGAGTAGATTGGCTGAATTTTAAATAGCCCTCTCTTCGCAGCAGACTTCGCAGCAGACTTCGCTTACGGCCATACCAACCTGGACATGCCCGATCTCATCTTATCTCGGAAGCTAAGCAGGTTTGGGCCTGGTTAGTACTTGGATGGGAGACCCCCTTGAAATACCAGGTGCTGTAAGCTTTTTGGAAAATTTTCACTTAGTATTGAACAATTTTGCCAAAACATGGCCGATCTCTGAATATTAGCAGGTTTGGGCCTGGTTAGTACATGCATGGGAGACTGCCTGGGAATACCAGGTGCTTTAAACTTTGTGGATATTTTTCATGAATTATATAATAATCTTGCAATAAAAAAAGAGTCAATGGCCGATCTCTGAATATTAGCAGGTTTGGGCCTTGTTAGTACATGGATGGGAGACTGCCTGGGAATACCAGGTGCTTTAAACTTTTTGGATATTTTTCACGAATTATATACTAATCTTGCAAAAAAAAAAAAAAAAAAAAAAAAAAAAAGAGTCAATGCCCAATCTCTGAATCTTAGCAGGTTTAGGTCTAGTTAGTACTTGGATGAGAGACCTTCTAGGAATAGCAGGCTTTTTAAGCTTTTGGGTTTTCTTTCCTACTTATATAATTTACTGGCCAGTAGATTGGCTGAACTTTAAATAGCCCTCTCTTCGGAGCAGTCTTCGCTTACGGCCATACCAACCTGGCTATGCCCGATCTCGTTTGATCTCGGAAGCTAAGCAGGTTTGGGCCTGGTTAGTACTTGGATGGGAGACCGCCTGGGAATACCAGGTGCTGTAAGCTTTTTGGAAATGTTTTACTTAGTATAGAACAATTTTGCCAAAACATAGAGTCAATGGCCGATCTCTGCATATTAGCAGGTTTGGGCCTTGTTAGTACATGGATGGGAGACTGCCTGGGAATACCAGGTGCTTTAAACTTTTTGGATATTTTTCACGAATTATATAATAATCTTGCAAAAAAAAAAAAAAGAGTCAATGCCAGATCTCTGCATATTAGCAGGTTTAGGTCTGGTTAGTACTTGGATGGGAGACCGCCTTGAAATACCAGGTGCTGTAAGCTTTTTGGAAAATTTTCACTTAGTATAGAACAATTTTGCCAAAACATAGAGTCATTGGCCGATCTCTGCATATTAGCAGGTTTGGGCCTTGTTAGTACATGGATGGGAGACTGCCTGGGAATACCAGGTGCTTTAAGCTTTTGGGTTTTCTTTCCTACTTATATAATGTACTTGCGAGTAGATTGGCTGAATTTTAAATAGCCCTCTCTTCGCAGCAGACTTCGCAGCAGACTTCGCTTACGGCCATACCAACCTGGACATGCCCGATCTCATCTTATCTCGGAAGCTAAGCAGGTTTGGGCCTGGTTAGTACTTGGATGGGAGACCGCCTTGAAATACCAGGTGCTGTAAGCTTTTTGCAAAATTTTCACTTAGTATAGAACAATTTTGCCAAAACATAGAGTAAATGGCCGATCTCTGAATATTAGCAGCTTTGGGCCTGGTTAGTAAATAAATGGGAGACTGCCTGGGAATACCAGGTGCTTTAAACTTTTTGGATATTTTTCACGAATTATATACTAATCTTGCAAAAAAAAAAAAAAAAAAAAAAAAAAAAAAGAGTCAATGCCCAATCTCTGAATCTTAGCAGGTTTAGGTCTAGTTAGTACTTGGATGAGAGACCGCCTAGGAATAGCAGGCTTTTTAAGCTTTTGGGTTTTCTTTCCTACTTATATAATTTACTGGCCAGTAGATTGGCTGAACTTTAAATAGCCCTCTCTTCGGAGCAGTCTTCGCTTACGGCCATACCAACCTGGCTATGCCCGATCTCGTTTGATCTCGGAAGCTAAGCAGGTTTGGGCCTGGTTAGTACTTGGATGGGAGACCGCCTGGGAATACCAGGTGCTGTAAGCTTTTTGGAAATTTTTCACTTAGTATAGAACAATTTTGCCAAAACATAGAGTCAATGACCGATCTCTGCATATTAGCAGGTTTGGGCCTTGTTAGTACATGGATGGGAGACTGCCTGGGAATACCAGGTGCTTTAAACTTTTTGGATATTTTTCACGAATTATATAATAACCTTGCAAAAAAGAAAAAAAAGAGTCAATGCCAGATCTCTGCATATTAGCAGGTTTAGG
>NC_068414.1:8010906-8038406 GCF_023724105.1 Carassius gibelio
CTTTTTGGATATTTTTCACGAATTATATAATAATCTTGCAAAAAAAAAAAAGAGTCAATGCCCGATCTCTGCATATTAGCAGGTTTAGGTCTGGTTAGTACTTGGATGAGAGACCGCCTAGGAATACCAGGCGCTTTAAGCTTTTGGGTTTTCTTTCCTACTTATATAATGTCCTGGCGAGTAGATTGGCTGAACTTTAAATAGCCCTCTCTTCGCAGCAGTCTTCACTTACGGCCATACCAACCTGGCCATGCCCGATCTCGTCTGATCTCGGAAGCTAAGCAGGTTTGGGCCTGGTTAGTACTTGGATGGGAGACCGCCTTGAAATACCAGTTGCTGTAAGCTTTTTGGAAAATTTTCACTTAGTATAGAACAATTTTGCCAAAACATGGCCGATCTCTGAATATTAGCAGGTTTGGGCCTTGTTAGTACATGGATGGGAGACTGCCTGGGAATACCAGGTGCTTTAAACTTTTTGGATATTTTTCACGAATTATATAATAATCTTGCAAAAAAAAAAGGAGTCAATGGCCGATCTCTGAATATTATCAGGTTTGGGCCTTGTTAGTACATGGATGGGAGACTGCCTGGGAATACCAGGTGCTTTAAACTTTTTGGATATTTTTCACGAATTATATAATAATCTTGCAAAAAAAAAGAGTCAATGCCCGATCTCTGCATATTAGCAGGTTTAGGTCTGGTTAGTACTTGGATGAGAGACCGCCTAGGAATACCAGGCGCTTTAAGCTTTTGGGTTTTCAATGTACTGGCGAGTAGATTGGCTGAACTTTAAATAGCCCTCTCTTCGCAGCAGTCTTCACTTACGGCCATACCAACCTGGCCATGCCTGATCTCGTCTGATCTCGGAAGCTAAGCAGGTTTGGGCCTGGTTAGTACTTGGATGGGAGACCGCCTTTAAATACCAGGTGCTGTAAGCTTTTGGAAAATTTTCACTTAGTATAGAACAATTTTGCCAAAACATGGCCGATCTCTGAATATTAGCAGGTTTGGGCCTTGTTAGTACATGGATGGGAGACTGCCTGGGAATACCAGGTGCTTTAAACTTTTTGGATATTTTTCACGAATTATATAATAATCTTGCAAAAAAAAAAAGGAGTCAATAACAGATCTCTGCATATTAGCAGGTTTAGGTCTGGTTAGTACTTGGATGGGAGACCGTCTTGAAATACCAGGTGCTGTAAGCTTTTTGGAAAATTTTCACTTAGTATAGAACAATTTTGCCAAAACATAGAGTCAATGGCCGATCTCTGAATATTAGCAGGTTTGGGCCTGGTTAGTACATGGATGGGAGACTGCCTGGGAATACCAGGTGCTTTAAACTTTGTGGATATTTTTCATGAATTATATAATAATCTTGCAAAAAAAAAAGAGTCAATGGCCGATCTCTGAATCTTAGCAGGTTTAGGTCTAGTTAGTACTTGGATGAGAGACCGCCTAGGAATAGCAGGCTTTTTAAGCTTTTGGGTTTTCTTTCCTACTTATATAATGTACTGGCGAGTAGATTGGCTGAACTTTAAATAGCCCTCTCTTCGCAGGAGTCTTCACTTATGGCCATACCAACCTGGTCATGCCCGATCTCGTCTGATCTCGGAAGCTAAGCAGGTTTGGGCCTGGTTAGTACTTGGATGGGAGACCGCCTGGGAATAACAGGTGCTGTAAGCTTTTTGGAAATTTTTCACTTAGTATAGAACAATTTTGCAAAAACATGGCCGATCTCTGAATATTAGCAGGTTTGGGCCTTGTTAGTACATGGATGGGAGACTGCCTGGGAATACCAGGTGCTTTAAACTTTTTGGATATTTTTCACGAATTATATAATAATCTTGCAAAAAAAAAAAAAGAGTCAATGCCAGATCTCTGCATATTAGCAGGTTTAGGTCTGGTTAGTACTTGGATGGGAGACCGTCTTGAAATACTAGGTGCTGTAAGCTTTTTGGAAAATTTTCACTTAGTATAGAACAATTTTGCCAAAACATAGAGTCAATGGCCGATCTCTGAATATTAGCAGGTTTGGGCCTGGTTAGTACTTGGATGGGAGACCGCCTTGAAATACCAGGTGCTGTAAGCATTTTGGAAAATTTTCACTTAGTATAGAACAATTTTGCCAAAACATAGAGTCAATGGCCGATCTCTGAATATTAGCAGGTTTGGGCCTGGTTAGTACATGGATGGGAGATTGCCTGGGAATACCAGGTGCTTTAAACTTTGTGGATATTTTTCATGAATTATATAATAATCTTGCAAAAAAAAAAGAGTCAATGGCCGATCTCTGAATATTAGCAGGTTTGGGCCTTGTTAGTACATGGATGGGAGACTGCCTGGGAATACCAGGTGCTTTAAACTTTTTGGATATTTTTCACGAATTATATACTAATCTTGCAAAAAAAAAAAAAAAAAGAGTCAATGCCCAATCTCTGAATCTTAGCAGGTTTAGGTCTGGTTAGTACTTGGATGAGAGACCGCCTAGGAATAGCAGGCTTTTTAAGCTTTTGGGTTTTCTTTCCTACTTATATAATGTACTGGCCAGTAGATTGGCTGAACTTTAAATAGCCCTCTCTTCGGAGCAGTCTTCGCTTACGGCCATACCAACCTGGCTATGCCCGATCTCGTTTGATCTCGGAAGCTAAGCAGGTTTGGGCCTGGTTAGTACTTGGATGGGAGACCGCCTGGGAATACCAGGTGCTGTAAGCTTTTTGGAAATTTTTCACTTAGTATAGAACAATTTTGCCAAAACATAGAGTAATTGGCCGATCTCTGCATATTAGCAGGTTTGGGCCTTGTTAGTACATGGATGGGAGACTGCATGGGAATACCAGGTGCTTTAAACTTTGTGGATATTTTTCATGAATTATATAATAATCTTGCAAAAAAAAAAAAGAGTCAATGGCCGATCTCTGAATATTAGCAGGTTTGGGCCTTGTTAGTACATGGATGGGAGACTGCCTGGGAATACCAGGTGCTTTAAACTTTTTGGATATTTTTCACGAATTATATAATAATCTTGCAAAAAAAAAAAAGAGTCAATGCCAGATCTCTGCATATTAGCAGGTTTAGGTCTGGTTAGTACTTGGATGGGAGACCGCCTTGAAATACCAGGTGCTGTAAGCATTTTGGAAAATTTTCACTTAGTATAGAACAATTTTGCCAAAACATAGAGTCAATGGCCGATCTCTGAATATTAGCAGGTTTGGGCCTGGTTAGTACATGGATGGGAGATTGCCTGGGAATACCAGGTGCTTTAAACTTTGTGGATATTTTTCATGAATTATATAATAATCTTGCAAAAAAAAAAGAGTCAATGGCCGATCTCTGAATATTAGCAGGTTTGGGCCTTGTTAGTACATGGATGGGAGACTGCCTGGGAATACCAGGTGCTTTAAACTTTTTGGATATTCTTCACGAATTATATAATAATCTTGCAAAAAAAAAAAAAAAGAGTCAATGCCAGATCTCTGCATATTAGCAGGTTTAGGTCTGGTTAGTACTTGGATGGGAGACCGCCTAGGAATACCAGGCGCTTTAAGCTTTTGGGTTTTCTTTCCTACTTATATAATGTACTTGCGAGTAGATTGGCTGAACTTTAAATAGCCCTCTCTTCGCAGCAGTCTTCGCTTACGGCCATACCAACCTGAGGGCGCTAGAGAGCTACAGGAAGTGTTGGCTGCAGTTTGGAGAGGAAGGCTCTCCTCCATTTTGTTTATTCTGTTAGTGTTTGTTTTGAGAGTTGTTTTTGGACTTTAGTTTATTTTTTGTGTGGTTTTTCAGTTTTAAACCACCTAACAGCGGCATCTTGCTGGCTGGAGGGTGGTTAATTTTTTGTTTGTGTTTTGTACAATGGACGGATTATTGGCAAACGACACTGGAATGGCTGGAGAGACACGCATGGCAAACGACACTGGACTGGCTGGAGAGAGACGCATGGCAAACGACACTGGACTGGCTGGAGAGAGACGCATGGCAAACGACACTGGACTGGCTGGAGAGAGACGCATGGCAAACCACACTGGACTGGCTGGAGAGAGACGCATGGCAAACCACACTGGACTGGCTGGAGAGAGACGCATGGCAAACAACACTGGACTGGAGAATCGACAACGAGCAGGACACGGTAAAAATCAAGATTTAAGAGATCTACTTGGTAAAAGGAAATACTTAAAGGAGGCAACAGTGATTGTGAATGTGGAAAATGTTAGTGAGGTGAAGGCTGTGGATATTATTAAAGCGGTGACGGAGAAATGTGGATATGGGGAAATCTTGGCATTAAGGCCAAGACAAGGAAAAGAATACGAGCTGACAATGGAAAAAGAAGAAACTTGTGATAAACTGACTGAGGGATTGGTAATAAATGGAGTGAACTGTGAGATAAAAAAACTTCAAAACAGAGACTATGTTGTCTCTTTCATGCATCTGCCCGTCTACCTTGCTGATGAAGAGATTTTAAATAAACTGGAGGTTTGGGGGGGTTTCCCCAATTTCAAAAATAAAGCGGCGTGTTTATCCGGGCACCAGCATTGAGGATGGGACGAGATACGTAAAGGCACGGTTCCCGAAGGAGGTGGCCTCCCTCCCTTACAGCACAAAAATAGAAACAGCAGAGGGACCACAATATTTTCGGGTGATGCACAGTCATCAGGTTAAGACTTGTCGGCTGTGCATGAGCCCAGACCATGTGGTGAAGGACTGCCCGGAGTTCACGTGCCATAAATGCGAGGAGAGAGGCCATTTCGCGAGAAATTGCAATGCTGTGACGTGCCCGGATTGCAATTTGGTTTTAAATAAGTGTGAGTGTTGGATGCAGGGTGAGGAGGAGGAGGAGGAGCAGCAGGTGGGCGGGCAGGTGCATGAAAGAGACAACGAACAGCGAGTTGATGGAGAAACAGTACGAGGTGAAGGACTGGAATTAAATAAGGATATAGAACAACAGAAAGAGTGTACCGAACCGATTATACAAACACAACAGGATGGGGGAATTTGGTCACAGATGGATTTGACTGACAGCTTGCAAAATGCTTTGGATACTATGGAACTGGATGATGAAAGGAATAAAGTATTGAGTGATGCACAACAGGAGGGAATTTTATGTACACCGATGGATGTGACGGACAGTGTGCAAAAGGAGATGGACGCAGTAGAAATTAATGATGCTACAAAAGAGTGTGAACAAGGACAAGAAAATGAGGAGACGCAGGGGAAATCATCAAAAAGAAGAAGATCTGTGAAGGTAATACCCAATTTAGATACTGCAAGAAAAAGAGTGCTTAAAGAAGATGGTTTTGAATGTACAAATAAGTATGAGTTGCTAAAGGGTTTGGAGGAGGTGGACTGAGTTTATGGGTTTTATGCATGTTTCTATATGTTTTATGCTGTTAAGAATAGTGACTTTTAATGCTAGAGGGCTGTCAGACATGGGAAAATTTGAAAAAGTGAAAGAAATGTGTAAAGGAGAAGATGTGATTTTATTACAAGAAACTAACTGGAGGGAAGAGTACATGACTGAAATAAGGAAAAGTTGGAGCGGAGAGATTTTATATAACAATGGTGATGGGAGGCTGGGAAGAGGAGTTGCAGTTTTAATAAAAGAAAACAGTGGTGTATCGTGTAAAACAATATATAATGACATGGATGGGAAATGTATTGCGGTTGAAATGGAGTATGAGGAGAAAAAAGTTATTTTAGTTAATATTCATGCACCAACAGTAGGGAATGAAAAGAAGGAATATTTTAATGTATTAAGAGAATTTTTAAAGAAACATAAAGAAGTTATTATGATGGGTGATTTTAATACTGTTTTCAGTAAATTAGAAATGGGAGAGGGAATGGTTTTTAAAAATGATAAAGGAAGAAAAGAACTGAAATTATTAATGGAAGAAAATAATATAATTGATGTATGGAGAGAAAGAAACGAAAAAAAGAAAGAATATTCAAGGAGGCAATTATTGGGTAATTTTATGTGTAAGACTAGGATTGATTTTATTTTATGTACAAGGAACATTGAAGGATTTATCGGTAATATTAAATATGAAGAATCAAGCTTAAGTGACCATAAACCAATTTTTATGCAAATAGACTGGAGTTCAGTGAAGAAAGGGCCGGGGGTATGGGTATTAAATGTAGAGGTTTTGAAGAATGAGGATTATGTGTTAAGTATTAAAGAAATTATTGAAAAAGAAAAGGAAAATGGAATGTACGGCGAAGATAAAAGGATATGGTGGGAAAATGTTAAATATTTAGTTAAAAAATTCACAATAAAGTACAGTAAATTAATACAGAGAAGTAAGAGGAAGAAGGAGAGAGAAATAAGAGAAAAATTGGAAAAAGAATTAAATGAGAATGGGAAAGATATACAAAAAATAAAAGAATTGGAGGGAATATTGAAAGAAATGGAAGAGGAAAAATATGAAGGCGCAAGACTAAGAAGTAAAGCTAAATATACTGTGGAGGGTGAAAAATGTACAAAGTTTTTTTTTGATTTAGAAAAAATAAGAGGGAAGGCTGGAATGATTAAAGAAATAAGAGGGAAAAATGGTGTAGTTGTGGAAACTAATGAGGAAATATTAAAAGAAATAAAGGCATACTATGAGAACCTGTTTAGTACTGAGGGGGTGGGGGAAGAAGAGAAACTGGAGTTACTGAAGCAAATAAAAACAACAGTAGGAGAAGTAGACAAAAAAGAATGTGATGAAGAGATAAGAGAAGAAGAGATTAAAAGAGCAATAAGTGAATTAAACAAAAAGAAAAGTCCAGGTGTAGATGGTTTGGGGAGTGAATTTTATATAGTTTTTAAAGATTTTTTAACTAGCATTTTAAAAGAAGTATATGTAGAGGTGTTTAAGAAAGGAGAATTAAATCAAAGAATGGGAATGGGTTTAATGAAATTGATATACAAGAGAAAAGGAGAGAAGACAGATAGTTAAAGAACTATAGACCGATTACAATGCTGAATACTGATTTAAAGATTTTATCTAAAATTTTAGCCAACAGATTGAAAGAAGTCATGCCGAGTATAATTAAAACTAACCAAGTGTACGGAGTGAAAGGGAGAGACATAGCAGATACAACTATTAGTATAAAAGATATGATAAGATACATACATGAAAGCAATAAAGATGGGTTTATTATCAGTTTAGATTTTGAGAAAGCTTTTGACAGGGTGGAGCATGGTTTTTTATTTGATGTTTTAAAAAGTTTTGGTTTTGGAGAGAATTTTATGAAATGGATTAGGATTTTATACAAAGGCGCAATAACAAAAATTAAATGTAATGGGTTTTTAACACAGTGTTTTAAAATTACTAGATCGATAAGACAAGGATGTCCGTTGTCAGCTCTTTTATATTCTTTAGTTGCAGAACCTTTGGGATTGGCTGTAAAACATGGAGAGGGGATAAAAGGCATAGGCATCGAGGGAGGGGAAAGTAAAATTTTTCAGTACGCCGATGACACAACATTATTGTTAAAAGATCTGAAGAGTGTGGAAAATGCAATTCAAATTGTACAAAAGTATTGTAGGGGATCAGGAGCTAAAGTAAATGAGGACAAAACGCTGTATATGAGATTTGGAGGGGCACCGGTTTTAACAGAACATTTTACCTTTAAGGAAACTAAAGAAATGAAGATTTTAGGTGTTTTAATGGGGAGGGATGAAAAGAAAGCAGATGAAACTATGTGGGAAGAAGCTTTAGGAGGGATTGAAAGAAGATTGAATTTTTGGAGAATGAGAACATTAACTTTGAAAGGGAAGGTTTTAGTTCTTAATGTTTTAATGGTTTCGAAATTGTGGTATATTTTATATGTGTCATCTATGCCGTTGTGGGTAGAAAAAAGGCTGAAAAAAATGTTTTTTAGATTTTTTATGGGAAGGGAAGCCACCAAGAATAGCACACAACACTTTAATAGGAGCAGTGAAGAAGGGAGGACTGGGGTTAATGGATGTGGAGCAAAGAAAGAACAGCTTGAGAGTGAAAATAATAAAAAAGTACTTGGATGAAGAAAACGAAGTGGCATGGAAGAGAACAATGGGGCATTTTTTAAGTAAGTGTAGTAATTTTAATTTGGGGGACAACATTTTATGGATGAAAGTTAAAAAATGGATGACGGAGGGGCTGCCAGATTTTTATAAAGAACTGATGGGGGCATGGGGCAAATTTTTAACGAATGTGCATTTTAAGCCACAAGGCAGAGAGAACATTTTAAATCAGCCTTTATTCTTAAACTACGGCATTTTAAGTCAAGGGAAGGAGGTTTTTTTAAGAAGTGGTGGGATGTGGGAATCACGAAAGTCAGAGATGATTTATATGAATTCAAAGAGGGGTTTTTACCAGTGCAATACATTGTGGATGTGATGGAGGAGGCAAAGGAGGATTATAGCAGACGAGAGATAACAAACAAGTATGATGTAATTAAGAATGCAATACCTCAAGAGTGGATAAACAGAATTGACAACATGGAAGAAGAGAAACCTGGGAAAGATGTGTATGTGAGGCTAGGGGAAAAACTGTGTGCTTTTAATGAATGTACTGTGAAAATGTTTTATTGTGTTTTTAGAGATACTGTTTTTAAGAAACCTGTTGTAAACGAATACTGGATACGGTTGTTCAATGATGTAAAAGAAGAGAATATATGGAGGAACATGAGTGGTAAAATTGTACAGACGAAACTGGAGAATATGGAGTATTTTATCAGGAACAAAGCAGTATTCACAGATGTGATTTTAAACAAAATTGGGATGGAGGAAAGTGCCACATGTAAAGTATGCCAAGATGCAGATGAAGGGTTTTTACACTTGTTTTTATATTGTGATGAGCTGAAAGTTTTTAATGAGAGATGTAAAAACATGATTTTAATTTTGAGAGGAGTTGAAATTGGGAAATTTGAGTGGGAAAAGGTGTTCATGTTGGGAATTAATGAAAATTGTAAAAACAAGAAGATCATTAATTTACTTGTGATGTTGATGAAAAGTGCGGTATGGGAAAGAAGAGTAGTGGTGAAAAAAGAAAATGTTTTAATTGATGTGTGGGGAATGTTTAGGAGAAAAGTTGAGAAATATGTTGAATGTCTGTTTTATTACTTTAAGTTGGAGGGAACAATGAATCTTTTTAATTATGTTTTTACTCAGGAGGTCTTAAAGGTTTTAAATGACCTGGGGATGGAATTGTCATTTTTAAAAGATTAAACAATGTAATGAGTGTTTTTTAGTTATAATTTGTAAGATGTCTGACAGCCCAAAACTTTAGGATTGTCTATGTTAAAGAAAGCATATTATGTACCTTTGTATGTTAATATTTGATATGTATGTTTGAATTGAACAATTTCTTTAATAAAAAAAAAAATAAAAAAAAAAAAAAAAAAGGCTATGCCCGATCTCGTTTGATCTCGGAAGCTAAGCAGGTTTGGGCCTGGTTAGTACTTGGATGGGAGACCGCCTGGGAATACCAGGTGCTTTAAACTTTTTGGATATTTTTCACGAATTATATAATAATCTTGCAAAAAAAAAAAAAGAGTCAATGCCAGATCTCTGCATATTAGCAGGTTTAGGTCTGGTTAGTACTTGGATGGGAGACCGTCTTGAAATACTAGGTGCTGTAAGCTTTTTGGAAAATTTTCACTTGGTATAGAACAATTTTGCCAAAACATAGAGTCAATGGCCGATCTCTGAATATTAGCAGGTTTGGGCCTGGTTAGTACATGGATGGGAGATTGCCTGGGAATACCAGGTGCTTTAAACTTTGTGGATATTTTTCATGAATTATATAATAATCTTGCAAAAAAAAAAAGAGTCAATGGCCGATCTCTGAATATTAGCAGGTTTAGGTCTGGTTAGTACTTGGATGAGAGACCGCCTAGGAATACCAGGCGCTTTAAGCTTTTGGGTTTTCTTTCCTACTTATATAATGTACTTGCGAGTAGATTGGCTGAACTTTAAATAGCCCTCTCTTCGCAGCAGACTTCACTTACGGCCATACCAACCTGGACATGCCCGATCTCGTCTTATCTCGGAAGCTAAGCAGGTTTGGGCCTGGTTAGTACTTGGATGGGAGACCGCCTTGAAATACCAGGTGCTGTAAGCTTTTTGGAAAATTTTCACTTAGTATTGAACAATTTTGCCAAAACATGGCCGATCTCTGAATATTAGCAGGTTTTGGCCTGGTTAGTACATGCATGGGAGACTGCCTGGGAATACCAGGTGCTTTAAACTTTGTGGATATTTTTCATGAATTATATAATAATCTTGCAAAAAAAAAGAGTCAATGGCCGATCTCTGAATATTAGCAGGTTTGGGCCTTGTTGGTACATGGATGGGAGACTGCCTGGGAATACCAGGTGCTTTAAACTTTTTGGATATTTTTCACGAATTATATACTAATCTTGCAAAAAAAAAAAAAAAAAAAAAAAAAAAAAATGAATGCCCAATCTCTGAATCTTAGCAGGTTTAGGTCTGCTTAGTACTTGGATGAGAGACCGCCTAGGAATACCAGGCGCTTTAAGCTTTTGGGTTTTCTTTCCTACTTATATAATGTACTGGCGAGTAGATTGGCTGAACTTTAAATAGCCCTCTCTTCGCAGCAGTCTTCACTTACGGCCATACCAACCTGGCCATGCCCGATCTCGTCTGATCTCGGAAGCTAAGCAGGTTTGGGCCTGGTTAGTACTTGGATGGGAGACCGCCTTGAAATACCAGGTGCTGTAAGCTTTTTGGAAAATTTTCACTTAGTATAGAACAATTTTGCCAAAACATGGCCGATCTCTGAATATTAGCAGGTTTGGGCCTGGTTAGTACATGGATGGGAGACTGCCTGGGAATACCAGGTGCTTTAAACTTTTTGGATATTTTTCACGAATTATATAATAATCTTGCAAAAAAAAAAAAAAAGAGTCAATGCCAGATCTCTGCATATTAGCAGGTTTAGGTCTGCTTAGTACATGGATGGGAGACCGTCTTGAAATACCACGTGCTGTAAGCTTTTTGGAAAATTTTCACTTAGTATAGAACAATTTTGCCAAAACATAGAGTCAATGGCCGATCTCTGAATATTAGCAGGTTTGGGCCTGGTTAGTACATGGATGGGAGATTGCCTGGGAATACCAGGTGCTTTAAACTTTGTGGATATTTTTCATGAATTATATAATAATCTTGCAAAAAAAAAAGAGTCAATGGCCGATCTCTGAATATTAGCAGGTTTGGGCCTTGTTAGTACATGGATGGGAGACTGCCTGGGAATACCAGGTGCTTTAAACTTTTTGGATATTTTTCACGAATTATATAATAATCTTACAAAAAAAAAAGAGTCAATGCCCGATCTCTGCATATTAGCCAGTTTAGGTCTGGTTAGTACTTGGATGAGAGACCGCCTAGGAATACCAGGCGCTTTAAGCTTTTGGGTTTTCTTTCCTACTTATATAATGTACTGGCGAGTAGATTGGCTGAACTTTAAATAGCCCTCTCTTCGCAGCAGTCTTCACTTACGGCCATACCAACCTGGCCATGCCCGATCTCGTCTGATCTCGGAAGCTAAGCAGGTTTGGGCCTGGTTAGTACTTGGATGGGAGACCGCCTTGAAATACCAGGTGCTGTAAGCTTTTTGGAAAATTTTCACTTAGTATAGAACAATTTTGCCAAAACATGGCCGATCTCTGAATATTAGCAGGTTTGGGCCTGGTTAGTACATGGATGGGAGACTGCCTGGGAATACCAGGTGCTTTAAACTTTTTGGATATTTTTCACGAATTATATAATAATCTTGCAAAAAAAAAAAAAAAAAGAGTCAATGCCAGATCTCTGCATATTAGCAGGTTTAGGTCTGCTTAGTACTTGGATGGGAGACCGTCTTGAAATACCACGTGCTGTAAGCTTTTTGGAAAATTTTCACTTAGTATAGAACAATTTTGCCAAAACATAGAGTCAATGGCCGATCTCTGAATATTAGCAGGTTTGGGCCTGGTTAGTACATGGATGGGAGATTGCCTGGGAATACCAGGTGCTTTAAACTTTGTGGATATTTTTCATGACTTATATAATAATCTTGCAAAAAAAAAGAGTCAATGGCCGATCTCTGAATATTAGCAGGTTTGGGCCTTGTTAGTACATGGATGGGAGACTGCCTGGGAATACCAGGTGCTTTAAACTTTTTGGATATTCTTCAGGAATTATATAATAATCTTGCAAAAAAAAAAAAAAAAGAGTCAATGCCAGATCTCTGCATATTAGCAGGTTTAGGTCTGGTTAGTACTTGGATGGGAGACCGTCTTGAAATACCAGGTGCTGTAAGGTTTTTGGAAAATTTTCACTTAGTATAGAACAATTTTGCCAAAACATAGAGTCAATGCCCAATCTCTGAATCTTAGCAGGTTTAGGTCTGGTTAGTACTTGGATGAGAGACCGCCTAGGAATAGCAGGCTTTTTAAGCTTTTGGGTTTTCTTTCCTAATTATATAATGTACTGGCCAGTAGATTGGCTGAACTTTAAATAGCCCTCTCTTCGGAGCAGTCTTCGCTTACGGCCATACCAACCTGGCTATGCCCGATCTCGTTTGATCTCGGAAGCTAAGCAGGTTTGGGCCTGGTTAGTACATGGATGGGAGACCGCCTGGGAATACCAGGTGCTTTAAACTTTTTGGATATTTTTCACGAATTATATAATAATCTTGCAAAAAAAAAGAGTCAATGCCCGATCTCTGCATATTAGCAGGTTTAGGTCTGGTTAGTACTTGGATGGGAGACCGCCTTGAAATACCAGGTGCTGTAAGCATTTTGGAAAATTTTCACTTAGTATAGAACAATTTTGCCAAAACATAGAGTCAATGGCCGATCTCTGAATATTAGCAGGTTTGGGCCTGGTTAGTACATGGATGGGAGATTGCCTGGGAATACCAGGTGCTTTAAACTTTGTGGATATTTTTCATGAATTATATAATAATCTTGCAAAAAAAAAAGAGTCAATGGCCGATCTCTGAATATTAGCAGGTTTGGGCCTTGTTAGTACATGGATGGGAGACTGCCTGGGAATACCAGGTGCTTTAAACTTTTTGGATATTTTTCACGAATTATATACTAATCTTGCAAAAAAAAAAAAAAAAGAGTCAATGCCCAATCTCTGAATCTTAGCAGGTTTAGGTCTGGTTAGTACTTGGATGAGAGACCGCCTAGGAATAGCAGGCTTTTTAAGCTTTTGGGTTTTCTTTCCTACTTATATAATGTACTGGCCAGTAGATTGGCTGAACTTTAAATAGCCCTCTCTTCGGAGCAGTCTTCGCTTACGGCCATACCACCCTGAGCACCTGTGATTGTTGGTACATTCCAGGAAGTAAGAGGTGGCAGTAGGGAGAGAAAGGCTCTCCCATATGTTTGTTTTGGTTTGTCTTATATTATATTGTATTTAGTTAAATATTTATTTTTTTCTTGGTTTGTTTTATTATTTTTTAGGGCCCTGAGCAGAATTTACTGCTTAGGGCCAAAGGAGCTTTAAAGCTCTTAAAGTTTTGATTATGGAGGAACAACATGGCAATGGCAAAGACATGGCTGAGGAAAAAAGCAACAGTAAAGAACTTCAAAAAGATACTGGAGAAAGAATAAAGCAAAGGAAATCAACAGAGACAAGTGAGGTGAGAAGAAAAAGGAATGAGATGAAAGATAATGAACAACAAAAGCATTACTCAAAGGAGGCCACAGTGATTGTTAATGCTACAGAAGTAAGAGATCGAAGGGTGGAGGAAGTGATAAAAGCGGTGATTGAAAAAGTTGGACTGAGTAAAGTGTTAGCGGTAAGACCAAGATTAAATAATGAGTATGAGGTAACCGTAACGGATGAAGAAGCATGTGAAGTTTTAAAGGAAGGACTAACAGTAAAAGGAATTGTGTGTGAAGTGAGGAATCTTCAAGAAAGAGAGTGTGTTGTTTCATTCATGCACTTACCAGCTTATATAACAGATGAAGAAATAATGGCAAAATTGCGAACATGGGGAGTTAAAGTTACATCTGCAATAAGAAGAAGGTACTATCCAGACACTACAATTACAGATGGAACAAGATATGTCCGTGTGAAATTCCCTAAGGAGGTGTTATCACTGCCTTACAGCACGAGATTTGATACTGCAGAGGGAGTGCAATATTTTAGGATCATACATGATCGTCAAATGAAGATCTGTAGATTGTGTATGAAACCGGGACACATTTTGAAGGACTGTCCAGACTTTTCCTGTCGAGATTGTGGAGAAAAGGGACATTTTTCGAGGGAATGTGATGCTGTAAGATGCCCGGAGTGTCGTAAAGTACTGGTGAAATGTGAATGCTGGATAGAGGAGGATGCTGAAACGGATAAAGACTATGAGCAAGTGGATGAAATGGAGAAATCACAGGATGTGGACGAAGCAAAGGAGGATGAACAAACAGAACAGACTGAGGAAGAAGATGAGAATCAAAAAGGAGAAGATGCAGAGGAGGAACAGAAGTACTGTGAAATGGAAAAAGAGCAAGAGGAAGAAGGACATGGAATACAAACGGAAATCTTGAAACAAACAAGAGAGGAGGAAAAGGAAAGGCAGGAAATGCAAATGATAGAGACAGCAACGCTAGGGAGAAAAGAAGACAACAAAAATGACTGGGAAAAGGTTACAATAACAAGAAGAAGACAACTAAAGGTAAAACCAAATTTAGAGAATGTACAAAACAGACATATAATTAAAAAAAAAGAACTGAAAGAGAAAGTATTTAAAAAAAGAGACTATGGTGAAAATAGTTTTGAGGTATTAATGCAGCTGGGAAAAGTTGATGAATGTTCAGAATAATATGTACTTTGCTATGTATTATGTTCTTGAAAATTGCAACACTTAATGTAAGAGGGTTACTAGAAAAAGGGAAATTTGAAAAGTTGAAACTTTTGTGTAGTAGATCAAATGTTTTAGTGGTTCAAGAAACAAATTGGAGGGATGAAGTAATGGAAAGTTTAAAAAAAAAATGGAAAGGTGATATATTTTATAGTAATGGTGATGGGAGGCTAGGTAGGGGAGTAGCATTTTTAATTAAAAAGGGCGTGTGTGAAAAAGCACAAGTGGTTTATGATGATATGCAAGGAAAGTGTTTGATAGTGAAAATGATGGAGGGGGAGACAGATATAGTTCTGTGTAATATTCATGCTCCTGTGGTAGAAAAAGAAAAGGTGTTATTTTTTAAGAACCTAAAAGATATTATTGTGAAATGGGAGAATATTTTAATTATGGGGGATTTTAACACTACGTTTAGCAAGATGGATATTGCAGATGGGATGGTTTTTAAATCTGATAGTGGAAGGAAGGAATTAAAAAGTCTAATGGAAGAAAATAACTTTGTGGACGTTTGGAGAGAAAGAAACGAGGGGATACGAGAATTCTCAAGGCAACAGGCGTTGAAGAATTTTATATGCAGAAGTAGAATAGATTTCTTGATAAGTAAAAGGGAAATGTTGAAGATAATAGATACTATATATTACAAGGAAACAATGTTAAGTGATCATAAAGTTGTATGTATACAAGTTGATATGAATAATTTTAAAAGAGGGCCGGGAATATGGATGTTAAACACTGAGATTTTAAAAGATGAGAATTTTAAGGAACAAATAGAGGTATTAATAAAGAAGGAAAAAGGAAATCAGATGTATAAGGATGAAAAGAGAATTTGGTGGGATAATTTAAAATATGACATTGGAAAATGTGCAAGAGAACATAGTAAAATAATACAGAAAATTAAAAAAAGAAAAGAAAAAGAAATAAGAATAGAATTAAGAGATGAGCTAAGTAAGGAGGTTGTCAATTTACAGAAAACCGTAATGTTGGAGGAAAAAATAAAGGATATAGAAGACAAAAAATATAAAGGAGCAATGATAAGAAGTAAAGCAAAATACTTAGTGGAAGGTGAAAAATGTACAAGGTTCTTTTTTAATATGGAAAAAAACAGAGAGCAGGAATGATTAAAGAATTAATAGGAAAAGGAGGAGGAAAGGTAAAAGAAAAAGAAGAAGTTTTAAAAGAAATAAAAGATTATTATGAAAATTTGTTTAAAAGGGAAGGAGTGGGTAGAGAAGAAATTGAATTTCTGGTAGGGAAAATCAAAATAAAGATAGATAATGGTGATAAAAAATTATGTGAAAGGGGAATTGGAAAAGAAGATATAGATGAAGCAATAATGCAGCTAAATAATGGTAAAAGTCCAGGAAAAGATGGTCTTCCAAGTGAATTTTATAAGGTTTTTAGAAATGTAATGACACCAATTTTAAAAGATGTGTATGACGAAATTTTTAAAAAGGAAGAAACCAGTTATTTTATGGGGATAGGATTAGTAAAATTAATTTATAAAAGAAAAGGGGACATTGCAGATCTTAAAAATTATAGACCAATAACTATGTTAAATACAGATTTTAAAATATTATCAAAGATTTTAGCTAACAGATTGAAGAAAATTTTACCAAATATAATACAGACAAACCAGGCATATGCAATACCAGGAAGAGATATTACAGATACTATTAGTAGTATAAGAGATGTTGTAAGTTACATGATCTCTGAAAAAAAAAGTGGATATGTAATAAGTCTTGATTTAGAAAAGGCCTTTGACCGTGTTGAACATGAGTATTTGTTTAGAATTTTACAACAGTTTGGTTTTGGTGAAAATTTTATTAAGTGGTTGAAGATTTTATATAAAGATTCTAAAAGTCAAGTAAAGTGCAATGGTTTTTTAACAGAGACCTTTGATTTAACTAGATCTATTAGACAAGGTTGTCCATTATCAGCTTTGCTGTACAGTTTAGTGGCAGAGGCATTAGGGTTGGCAATAACGGAAGAGAAAGAAATTAGAGGAATAGACACAGAAGAAAATAGAGAGTTGCAGAAAGTATATCAATATGCAGATGATACGACTATAATAGTGCAAGATGTGGCTAGTGTAGTTAAAGCAATGGACATAATAGAAAAATACTGTAAAGGTTCTGGAGCTAAGATAAATCAACAAAAAACTGTTATTATGAGTATAGGAAAAATTGAAAAAATTCAAAAAATGTATCCATTTAAAGAAGAAGAGAGCTTGAAGATTTTGGGTGTGAGGATTGGGAAAAATGAGAAAATGGTGAGAGATTTGATGTGGGATGAAGTGGTGGGTGAAATGGAAAGAGTGTTAAATTATTGGAAACAAAGGGAATTAACTTTAAGAGGGAAGGTTTTGGTTATAAATGCATTAATGATGGCAAAAATGTGGTATGTTTTGGGTGTGATACCCATGCCTATGGGAATTAGTAAAAGATTAAAAAAAGATGTTTTAAATTTCCTCTGGGGCTCTAAGCCATCAAGGATTTCTTATAATACACTAATAGGGGCCATAGAAGAAGGTGGGTTAGGGCTGCAAGATCCAGAATTAAAAAAAAAGAGCTTTAGAGTTAAAACTGTGAAAACTTTTTTAAATGAAGAGAATAAAGCTGAATGGAAAATACTTATGAGAATGTTTTTAAATAAATGCGGACATATGAAAATAGGACCTGATATTCTGTGGATGAAATTAAAACCTAAATTGATAACAGGAATTCCGGAGTTTTATAAAGAAGTTTTAGAAGCATGGGCAGAATTTTTACCAAATGTATGTATTAAACCTATTAGGAGATTGGAGTTTTTAACACAGCCTTTGTTTCTGAATGAGAATGTTGTATATAGAGGAAAAGAATTATTTTTTAAACATTGGATTAATGCTGGATTTAAAACAATAAGGGATGTTTTGTATGAAGTGAGGGAAGGTTTTTTACCTTTGCAAGCAATTTATGATGAAGTGAAAAATACTGAAAATCATGTTAATAAGAATGTTTTAAAAAAGCAATATGATAAAATAAAGGAGGCAATTCCAAAGGAATGGTTAGTAAACATAGAAAAACAAGGACAAGACAGTGAAGATGATAAAATGAAGGTTTTCTTAAAAGCAAAAGGAGAAAAGGAGCCTTTTCATGTGAGTCATCTTAGGACTTTTTATGTTTTGTTTAGAAATAGTGTTTTTAAGGAACCAGCTGGGAATACATTTTGGAAAAATGTTTTTATAAACCTTGAGGAAGAAGTTCTGTGGAGAAATTTGAGAAAATGGCATATTGATGTTAAAATGGAGAACCTGGATTTTTATATAAGGCATAATATAATCTTTTCTGAAGAGAAGTTGTATAAATGTGGAATGACTGGGGATGCATTGTGTAAAGTCTGTTGTGAAAAAACTGAAGGAATTGTGCACATGTTTTTATCATGTAAAGAACTGATCTTTTTCAGAGACAAAATTAAAAATGTGATTAAGAGTTTGTTAGGAGAAAAAATGGATGTAATAGAAGATGAAGAGAGTTGGAATTGTATATTTTTATTTGGAATGAATGAGAAATCTGATAATCAAAATGTTATAAATTTGTTTTTAATTGTAGCTAGATATGCAATATGGTGTAGGAGAAATATAGCAAGAGACAAAAACAAAAAACTGGGATTATGGATTTATTTTAAGAAAAAACTGGAAGATTATATACGAACACTAGAAAGTTATTTTAAAGCAGAAGGTACAATTTATGTATTTGATAAACTAATTCTAAATAACAATCCTTATGTTTTGAAAACACAGAATGGACTGGAAATAAATTTGTAGTTGTTTTTTTTTTTTTTTTTTTTTTTTTTTAGGTGAAAATGATTATGTTTGCTTAGAAACTTTAATGTAACCTTAATTGAGATGTTTGCATTTATTTTGTAGAAGAGAGGTTTCTATAACAAGAATGTTTTAAATGTGAAATATTTTATGTATTTTTTCTTTTTGTACTGAAATATTTTTAATAAAAAAAAAAAAAAAAAAAAAAAAAAAAAAAAAAATGCCCGATCTCGTTTGATCTCGGAAGCTAAGCAGGTTTGGGCCTGGTTAGTACTTGGATGGGAGACCGCCTGGGAATACCAGGTGCTGTAAGCTTTTTGGACATTTTTCACTTAGTATAGAACAATTTTGCCAAAACATAGAGTAATTGGCCGATCTCTGCATATTAGCAGGTTTGGGCCTTGTTAGTACATGGATGGGAGACTGCATGGGAATACCAGGTGCTTTAAACTTTTTGGATATTTTTCACGAATTATATAATAATCTTGCAAAAAAAAAAAGAGTCAATGCCAGATCTCTGCATATTAGCAGGTTTAGGTCTGGTTAGTACTTGGATGGGAGACCGCCTTGAAATACCAGGTGCTGTAAGCTTTTTGGAAAATTTTCACTTAGTATAGAACAATTTTGCAAAAACATAGAGTCAATGGCCGATCTCTGAATATTAGCAGGTTTGGGCCTGGTTAGTACATGGATGGGAGACTGCCTGGGAATACCAGGTGCTTTAAACTTTGTGGATATTTTTCATGAATTATATAATAATCTTGCAAAAAAAAAAAAGAGTCAATGGCCGATCTCTGAATATTAGCAGGTTTGGGCCTTGTTAGTACATGGATGGGAGACTGCCTGGGAATACCAGGTGCTTTAAACTTTTTGGATATTTTTCACGAATTATATAATAATCTTGCAAAAAAAAAAAGAGTCAATGCCAGATCTCTGCATATTAGCAGGTTTAGGTCTGGTTAGTACTTGGATGGGAGACCGCCTTGAAATACCAGGTGCTGTAAGCATTTTGGAAAATTTTCACTTAGTATAGAACAATTTTGCCAAAACATAGAGTCAATGGCCGATCTCTGAATATTAGCAGGTTTGGGCCTGGTTAGTACATGGATGGGAGATTGCCTGGGAATACCAGGTGCTTTAAACTTTGTGGATATTTTTCATGAATTATATAATAATCTTGCAAAAAAAAAAGAGTCAATGGCCGATCTCTGAATATTAGCAGGTTTGGGCCTTGTTAGTACATGGATGGGAGACTGCCTGGGAATACCAGGTGCTTTAAACTTTTTGGATATTCTTCACGAATTATATAATAATCTTGCAAAAAAAAAAAAAAGAGTCAATGCCAGATCTCTGCATATTAGCAGGTTTAGGTCTGGTTAGTACTTGGATGGGAGACCGCCTAGGAATACCAGGCGCTTTAAGCTTTTGGGTTTTCTTTCCTACTTATATAATGTACTTGCGAGTAGATTGGCTGAACTTTAAATAGCCCTCTCTTCGCAGCAGTCTTCGCTTACGGCCATACCAACCTGAGGGCGCTAGAGAGCTACAGGAAGTGTTGGCTGCAGTTTGGAGAGGAAGGCTCTCCTCCATTTTGTTTATTCTGTTAGTGTTTGTTTTGAGAGTTGTTTTTGGACTTTAGTTTATTTTTTGTGTGGTTTTTCAGTTTTAAACCACCTAACAGCGGCATCTTGCTGGCTGGAGGGTGGTTAATTTTTTGTTTGTGTTTTGTACAATGGACGGATTATTGGCAAACGACACTGGAATGGCTGGAGAGACACGCATGGCAAACGACACTGGACTGGCTGGAGAGAGACGCATGGCAAACGACACTGGACTGGCTGGAGAGAGACGCATGGCAAACCACACTGGACTGGCTGGAGAGAGACGCATGGCAAACCACACTGGACTGGCTGGAGAGAGACGCATGGCAAACAACACTGGACTGGAGAATCGACAACGAGCAGGACACGGTAAAAATCAAGATTTAAGAGATCTACTTGGTAAAAGGAAATACTTAAAGGAGGCATCAGTGATTGTGAATGTGGAAAATGTTAGTGAGGTGAAGGCTGTGGATATTATTAAAGCGGTGACGGAGAAATGTGGATATGGGGAAATCTTGGCATTAAGGCCAAGACAAGGAAAAGAATACGAGCTGACAATGGAAAAAGAAGAAACTTGTGATAAACTGACTGAGGGATTGGTAATAAATGGAGTGAACTGTGAGATAAAAAAACTTCAAAACAGAGACTATGTTGTCTCTTTCATGCATCTGCCCGTCTACCTTGCTGATGAAGAGATTTTAAATAAACTGGAGGTTTGGGGGGGTTTCCCCAATTTCAAAAATAAAGCGGCGTGTTTATCCGGGCACCAGCATTGAGGATGGGACGAGATACGTAAAGGCACGGTTCCCGAAGGAGGTGGCCTCCCTCCCTTACAGCACAAAAATAGAAACAGCAGAGGGACCACAATATTTTCGGGTGATGCACAGTCATCAGGTTAAGACTTGTCGGCTGTGCATGAGCCCAGACCATGTGGTGAAGGACTGCCCGGAGTTCACGTGCCATAAATGCGAGGAGAGAGGCCATTTCGCGAGAAATTGCAAAGCTGTGACGTGCCCGGATTGCAATTTGGTTTTAAATAAGTGTGAGTGTTGGATGCAGGGTGAGGAGGAGGAGGAGGAGCAGCAGGTGGGCGGGCAGGTGCATGAAAGAGACAACGAACAGCGAGTTGATGGAGAAACAGTACGAGGTGAAGGACTGGAATTAAATAAGGATATAGAACAACAGAAAGAGTGTACCGAACCGATTATACAAACACAACAGGATGGGGGAATTTGGTCACAGATGGATTTGACTGACAGCTTGCAAAATGCTTTGGATACTATGGAACTGGATGATGAAAGGAATAAAGTATTGAGTGATGCACAACAGGAGGGAATTTTATGTACACCGATGGATGTGACGGACAGTGTGCAAAAGGAGATGGACGCAGTAGAAATTAATGATGCTACAAAAGAGTGTGAACAAGGACAAGAAAATGAGGAGACGCAGGGGAAATCATCAAAAAGAAGAAGATCTGTGAAGGTAATACCCAATTTAGATACTGCAAGAAAAAGAGTGCTTAAAGAAGATGGTTTTGAATGTACAAATAAGTATGAGTTGCTAAAGGGTTTGGAGGAGGTGGACTGAGTTTATGGGTTTTATGCATGTTTCTATATGTTTTATGCTGTTAAGAATAGTGACTTTTAATGCTAGAGGGCTGTCAGACATGGGAAAATTTGAAAAAGTGAAAGAAATGTGTAAAGGAGAAGATGTGATTTTATTACAAGAAACTAACTGGAGGGAAGAGTACATGACTGAAATAAGGAAAAGTTGGAGCGGAGAGATTTTATATAACAATGGTGATGGGAGGCTGGGAAGAGGAGTTGCAGTTTTAATAAAAGAAAACAGTGGTGTATCGTGTAAAACAATATATAATGACATGGATGGGAAATGTATTGCGGTTGAAATGGAGTATGAGGAGAAAAAAGTTATTTTAGTTAATATTCATGCACCAACAGTAGGGAATGAAAAGAAGGAATATTTTAATGTATTAAGAGAATTTTTAAAGAAACATAAAGAAGTTATTATGATGGGTGATTTTAATACTGTTTTCAGTAAATTAGAAATGGGAGAGGGAATGGTTTTTAAAAATGATAAAGGAAGAAAAGAACTGAAATTATTAATGGAAGAAAATAATATAATTGATGTATGGAGAGAAAGAAACGAAAAAAAGAAAGAATATTCAAGGAGGCAATTATTGGGTAATTTTATGTGTAAGACTAGGATTGATTTTATTTTATGTACAAGGAACATTGAAGGATTTATCGGTAATATTAAATATGAAGAATCAAGCTTAAGTGACCATAAACCAATTTTTATGCAAATAGACTGGAGTTCAGTGAAGAAAGGGCCGGGGGTATGGGTATTAAATGTAGAGGTTTTGAAGAATGAGGACTATGTGTTAAGTATTAAAGAAATTATTGAAAAAGAAAAGGAAAATGGAATGTACGGCGAAGATAAAAGGATATGGTGGGAAAATGTTAAATATTTAGTTAAAAAATTCACAATAAAGTACAGTAAATTAATACAGAGAAGTAAGAGGAAGAAGGAGAGAGAAATAAGAGAAAAATTGGAAAAAGAATTAAATGAGAATGGGAAAGATATACAAAAAATAAAAGAATTGGAGGGAATATTGAAAGAAATGGAAGAGGAAAAATATGAAGGCGCAAGACTAAGAAGTAAAGCTAAATATACTGTGGAGGGTGAAAAATGTACAAAGTTTTTTTTTGATTTAGAAAAAATAAGAGGGAAGGCTGGAATGATTAAAGAAATAAGAGGGAAAAATGGTGTAGTTGTGGAAACTAATGAGGAAATATTAAAAGAAATAAAGGCATACTATGAGAACCTGTTTAGTACTGAGGGGGTGGGGGAAGAAGAGAAACTGGAGTTACTGAAGCAAATAAAAACAACAGTAGGAGAAGTAGACAAAAAAGAATGTGATGAAGAGATAAGAGAAGAAGAGATTAAAAGAGCAATAAGTGAATTAAACAAAAAGAAAAGTCCAGGTGTAGATGGTTTGGGGAGTGAATTTTATATAGTTTTTAAAGATTTTTTAACTAGCATTTTAAAAGAAGTATATGTAGAGGTGTTTAAGAAAGGAGAATTAAATCAAAGAATGGGAATGGGTTTAATGAAATTGATATACAAGAGAAAAGGAGAGAAGACAGATAGTTAAAGAACTATAGACCGATTACAATGCTGAATACTGATTTAAAGATTTTATCTAAAATTTTAGCCAACAGATTGAAAGAAGTCATGCCGAGTATAATTAAAACTAACCAAGTGTACGGAGTGAAAGGGAGAGACATAGCAGATACAACTATTAGTATAAAAGATATGATAAGATACATACATGAAAGCAATAAAGATGGGTTTATTATCAGTTTAGATTTTGAGAAAGCTTTTGACAGGGTGGAGCATGGTTTTTTATTTGATGTTTTAAAAAGTTTTGGTTTTGGAGAGAATTTTATGAAATGGATTAGGATTTTATACAAAGGCGCAATAACAAAAATTAAATGTAATGGGTTTTTAACACAGTGTTTTAAAATTACTAGATCGATAAGACAAGGATGTCCGTTGTCAGCTCTTTTATATTCTTTAGTTGCAGAACCTTTGGGATTGGCTGTAAAACATGGAGAGGGGATAAAAGGCATAGGCATCGAGGGAGGGGAAAGTAAAATTTTTCAGTACGCCGATGACACAACATTATTGTTAAAAGATCTGAAGAGTGTGGAAAATGCAATTCAAATTGTACAAAAGTATTGTAGGGGATCAGGAGCTAAAGTAAATGAGGACAAAACGCTGTATATGAGATTTGGAGGGGCACCGGTTTTAACAGAACATTTTACCTTTAAGGAAACTAAAGAAATGAAGATTTTAGGTGTTTTAATGGGGAGGGATGAAAAGAAAGCAGATGAAACTATGTGGGAAGAAGCTTTAGGAGGGATTGAAAGAAGATTGAATTTTTGGAGAATGAGAACATTAACTTTGAAAGGGAAGGTTTTAGTTCTTAATGTTTTAATGGTTTCGAAATTGTGGTATATTTTATATGTGTCATCTATGCCGTTGTGGGTAGAAAAAAGGCTGAAAAAAATGTTTTTTAGATTTTTTATGGGAAGGGAAGCCACCAAGAATAGCACACAACACTTTAATAGGAGCAGTGAAGAAGGGAGGACTGGGGTTAATGGATGTGGAGCAAAGAAAGAACAGCTTGAGAGTGAAAATAATAAAAAAGTACTTGGATGAAGAAAACGAAGTGGCATGGAAGAGAACAATGGGGCATTTTTTAAGTAAGTGTAGTAATTTTAATTTGGGGGACAACATTTTATGGATGAAAGTTAAAAAATGGATGACGGAGGGGCTGCCAGATTTTTATAAAGAACTGATGGGGGCATGGGGCAAATTTTTAACGAATGTGCATTTTAAGCCACAAGGCAGAGAGAACATTTTAAATCAGCCTTTATTCTTAAACTACGGCATTTTAAGTCAAGGGAAGGAGGTTTTTTTAAGAAGTGGTGGGATGTGGGAATCACGAAAGTCAGAGATGATTTATATGAATTCAAAGAGGGGTTTTTACCAGTGCAATACATTGTGGATGTGATGGAGGAGGCAAAGGAGGATTATAGCAGACGAGAGATAACAAACAAGTATGATGTAATTAAGAATGCAATACCTCAAGAGTGGATAAACAGAATTGACAACATGGAAGAAGAGAAACCTGGGAAAGATGTGTATGTGAGGCTAGGGGAAAAACTGTGTGCTTTTAATGAATGTACTGTGAAAATGTTTTATTGTGTTTTTAGAGATACTGTTTTTAAGAAACCTGTTGTAAACGAATACTGGATACGGTTGTTCAATGATGTAAAAGAAGAGAATATATGGAGGAACATGAGTGGTAAAATTGTACAGACGAAACTGGAGAATATGGAGTATTTTATCAGGAACAAAGCAGTATTCACAGATGTGATTTTAAACAAAATTGGGATGGAGGAAAGTGCCACATGTAAAGTATGCCAAGATGCAGATGAAGGGTTTTTACACTTGTTTTTATATTGTGATGAGCTGAAAGTTTTTAATGAGAGATGTAAAAACATGATTTTAATTTTGAGAGGAGTTGAAATTGGGAAATTTGAGTGGGAAAAGGTGTTCATGTTGGGAATTAATGAAAATTGTAAAAACAAGAAGATCATTAATTTACTTGTGATGTTGATGAAAAGTGCGGTATGGGAAAGAAGAGTAGTGGTGAAAAAAGAAAATGTTTTAATTGATGTGTGGGGAATGTTTAGGAGAAAAGTTGAGAAATATGTTGAATGTCTGTTTTATTACTTTAAGTTGGAGGGAACAATGAATCTTTTTAATTATGTTTTTACTCAGGAGGTCTTAAAGGTTTTAAATGACCTGGGGATGGAATTGTCATTTTTAAAAGATTAAACAATGTAATGAGTGTTTTTTAGTTATAATTTGTAAGATGTCTGACAGCCCAAAACTTTAGGATTGTCTATGTTAAAGAAAGCATATTATGTACCTTTGTATGTTAATATTTGATATGTATGTTTGAATTGAACAATTTCTTTAATAAAAAAAAAAATAAAAAAATAAAAAAAAAAAGGCTATGCCCGATCTCGTTTGATCTCGGAAGCTAAGCAGGTTTGGGCCTGGTTAGTACTTGGATGGGAGACCGCCTTGAAATACCAGGTGCTGTAAGCTTTTTGGAAAATTTTCACTTAGTATTGAACAATTTTGCCAAAACATGGCCGATCTCTGAATATTAGCAGGTTTGGGCCTGGTTAGTACATGGATGGGAGACTGCCTGGGAATACCAGGTGCTTTAAACTTTGTGGATATTTTTCATGAATTATATAATAATCTTGCAAAAAAAAAAGAGTCAATGGCCGATCTCTGAATATTAGCAGGTTTGGGCCTTGTTGGTACATGGATGGGAGACTGCCTGGGAATACCAGGTGCTTTAAACTTTTTGGATATTTTTCACGAATTATATACTAATCTTGCAAAAAAAAAAAAAAAAAGTCAATGCCCAATCTCTGATTCTTAGCAGGTTTAGGTCTGGTTAGTACTTGGATGAGAGACCGCCTAGGAATAGCAGGCTTTTTAAGGTTTTGGGTTTTCTTTCCTACTTATATAATGTACTGGCTAGTAGATTGGCTGAACTTTAAATAGCCCTCTCTTCGGAGCAGTCTTCGCTTACGGCCATACCAACCTGGCTATGCCCGATCTCGTTTGATCTCGGAAGCTAAGCAGGTTTGGGCCTGGTTAGTACTTGGATGGGAGACCGCCTGGGAATACCAGGTGCTTTAAACTTTTTGGATATTTTTCACGAATTATATAATAATCTTGCAAAAAAAAAAAAAGAGTCAATGCCAGATCTCTGCATATTAGCAGGTTTAGGTCTGGTTAGTACTTGGATGGGAGACCGTCTTGAAATACTAGGTGCTGTAAGCTTTTTGGAAAATTTTCACTTGGTATAGAACAATTTTGCCAAAACATAGAGTCAATGGCCGATCTCTGAATATTAGCAGGTTTGGGCCTGGTTAGTACATGGATGGGAGATTGCCTGGGAATACCAGGTGCTTTAAACTTTGTGGATATTTTTCATGAATTATATAATAATCTTGCAAAAAAAAAAAGAGTCAATGGCCGATCTCTGAATATTAGCAGGTTTAGGTCTGGTTAGTACTTGGATGAGAGACCGCCTAGGAATACCAGGCGCTTTAAGCTTTTGGGTTTTCTTTCCTACTTATATAATGTACTTGCGAGTAGATTGGCTGAACTTTAAATAGCCCTCTCTTCGCAGCAGACTTCACTTACGGCCATACCAACCTGGACATGCCCGATCTCGTCTTATCTCGGAAGCTAAGCAGGTTTGGGCCTGGTTAGTACTTGGATGGGAGACCGCCTTGAAATACCAGGTGCTGTAAGCTTTTTGGAAAATTTTCACTTAGTATTGAACAATTTTGCCAAAACATGGCCGATCTCTGAATATTAGCAGGTTTTGGCCTGGTTAGTACATGCATGGGAGACTGCCTGGGAATACCAGGTGCTTTAAACTTTGTGGATATTTTTCATGAATTATATAATAATCTTGCAAAAAAAAAGAGTCAATGGCCGATCTCTGAATATTAGCAGGTTTGGGCCTTGTTGGTACATGGATGGGAGACTGCCTGGGAATACCAGGTGCTTTAAACTTTTTGGATATTTTTCACGAATTATATACTAATCTTGCAAAAAAAAAAAAAAAAAAAAAAA
>NC_068414.1:8043406-8055906 GCF_023724105.1 Carassius gibelio
CCTGGCCATGCCCGATCTCGTCTGATCTCGGAAGCTAAGCAGGTTTGGTCCTGGTTAGTACTTGGATGGGAGACTGCCTGGGAATACTAGGTGCTTTAAACTTTTTGGATATTTTTCACGAATTATATAATAATCTTGCAAAAAAAAAAAAAAAAGAGTCAATGCCAGATCTCTGCATATTAGCAAGTTTAGGTCTGCTTAGTACTTGGATGGGAGACCGTCTTGAAATACCACGTGCTGTAAGCTTTTTGGAAAATTTTCACTTAGTATAGAACAATTTTGCCAAAACATAGAGTCAATGGCCTATCTCTGAATATTAGCAGGTTTGGGCCTGGTTAGTACATGGATGGGAGATTGCCTGGGAATACCAGGTGCTTTAAACTTTGTGGATATTTTTCATGAATTATATAATAATCTTGCAAAAAAAAAGAGTCAATGGCCGATCTCTGAATATTAGCAGGTTTGGGCCTTGTTAGTACATGGATGGGAGACTGCCTGGGAATACCAGGTGCTTTAAACTTTTTGGATATTTTTCACGAATTATATAATAATCTTACAAAAAAAAAAGAGTCAATGGCCGATCTCTGAATATTAGCAGGTTTGGGCCCTGTTAGTACATGGATGGGAGACTGCCTGGGAATACCAGGTGCTTTAAACTTTTTGGATATTTTTCACTTAGTATAGAACAATTTTGCCAAAACATAGAGTCATTGGCCGATCTCTGCATATTAGCAGGTTTGGGCCTTGTTAGTACTTGGATGAGAGACCGCCTAGGAATAGCAGGCTTTTTAAGCTTTTGGGTTTTCTTTCCTACTTATATAATGTACTGGCCAGTAGATTGGCTGAACTTTAAATAGCCATCTCTTCGGAGCAGTCTTCGCTTACTTCCATACCAACCTGGCTATGCCCGATCTCGTTTGATCTCGGAAGCTAAGCAGGTTTGGGCCTGGTTAGTACTTGGATGGGAGACCGCCTGGGAATACCAGGTGCTGTAAGCTTTTTGGAAATTTTTCACTTAGTATAGAACAATTTTGCCAAAACATAGAGTCATTGGCCGATCTCTGCATATTAGCAGGTTTGGGCCTTGTTAGTACATGGATGGGAGACTGCCTGGGAATACCAGGTGCTTTAAACTTTTTGGATATTTTTCACGAATTATATAATAATCTTGCAAAAAAAAAAAAAGAGTCAATGCCAGATCTCTGCATATTAGCAGGTTTAGGTCTGGTTAGTACTTGGATGGGAGACCGCCTTGAAATACCAGGTGCTGTAAGCTTTTTGGAAAATTTTCACTTAGTATAGAACAATTTTGCCAAAACATAGAGTCAATGGCCGACCTCTGAATATTAGCAGGTTTGGGCCTGGTTAGTACATGGATGGGAGACTGCCTGGGAATACCAGGTGCTTTAAACTTTGTGGATATTTTTCATGAATTATATAATAATCTTGCAAAAAAAAAAGAGTCAATGGCCGATCTCTGAATATTAGCAGGTTTGGGCCTTGTTAGTACATGGATGGGAGACTGCCTGGGAATACCAGGTGCTTTAAACTTTTTGGATATTTTTCACGAATTATATAATAATCTTGCAAAAAAAAAAAAGAGTCAATGCCCGATCTCTGAATATTAGCAGGTTTAGGTCTGGTTAGTACTTGGATGAGAGACCGCCTAGGAATAGCAGGCTTTTTAAGCTTTTGGGCTTTCTTTCCTACTTATATAATGTACTGGCCAGTAGATTGGCTGAACTTTAAATAGCCCTCTCTTCGGAGCAGTCTTCGCTTACGGCCATACCAACCTGGCTATGCCCGATCTCGTTTGATCTCGGAAGCTAAGCAGGTTTGGGCCTGGTTAGTACTTGGATGGGAGACCGCCTGGGAATACCAGGTGCTGTAAGCTTTTTGGAAATTTTTCACTTAGTATAGAACAATTTTGCCAAAACATAGAGTCATTGGCCGATCTCTGCATATTAGCAGGTTTGGGCCTTGTTAGTACATGGATGGGAGACTGCCTGGGAATACCAGGTGCTTTAAACTTTTTGGATTTTTTTCACGAATTATATAATAATCTTGCAAAAAAAAAAAAGAGTCAATGCCAGATCTCTGCATATTAGCAGGTTTAGGTCTGGTTAGTACTTGGATGGGAGACCGCCTTGAAATACCAGGTGCTGTAAGCTTTTTGGAAAATTTTCACTTAGTATAGAACAATTTTGCAAAAACATAGAGTCAATGGCCGATCTCTGAATATTAGCAGGTTTGGGCCTGATTAGTACATGGATGGGAGACTGCCTGGGAATACCAGGTGCTTTAAACTTTGTGGATATTTTTCATGAATTATATAATAATCTTGCAAAAAAAAAAAAAGAGTCAATGGCCGATCTCTGAATATTAGCAGGTTTGGGCCTTGTTAGTACATGGATGGGAGACTGCCTGGGAATACCAGGTGCTTTAAACTTTTTGGATATTTTTCACGATTTATATAATAATCTTGCAAAAAAAAAAGAGTCAATGCCAGATCTCTGCATATTAGCAGGTTTAGGTCTGGTTAGTACTTGGATGGGAGACCGCCTTGAAATACCAGGTGCTGTAAGCATTTTGGAAAATTTTCACTTAGTATAAAACAATTTTGCCAAAACATAGAGTCAATGGCCGATCTCTGAATATTAGCAGGTTTGGGCCTGGTTAGTACATGGATGGGAGATTGCCTGGGAATACCAGGTGCTTTAAACTTTGTGGATATTTTTCATGAATTATATAATAATCTTGCAAAAAAAAAGAGTCAATGGCCGATCTCTGAATATTAGCAGGTTTGGGCCTTGTTAGTACATGGATGGGAGACTGCCTGGGAATACCAGGTGCTTTAAACTTTTTGGATATTTTTCACGAATTATATAATAATCTTGCAAAAAAAAAAGAGTCAATGGCCGATCTCTGAATATTAGCAGGTTTGGGCCTTGTTAGTACATGGATGGGAGACTGCCTGGGAATACCAGGTGCTTTAAACTTTTTGGATATTCTTCACGAATTATATAATAATCTTGCAAAAAAAAAAAAAAGAGTCAATGCCAGATCTCTGCATATTAGCAGGTTTAGGTCTGGTTAGTACTTGGATGGGAGACCGCCTAGGAATACCAGGCGCTTTAAGCTTTTGGGTTTTCTTTCCTACTTATATAATGTACTTGCGAGTAGATTGGCTGAACTTTAAATAGCCCTCTCTTCGCAGCAGACTTCGCTTACGGCCATACCAACCTGAGGGCGCTAGAGAGCTACAGGAAGTGTTGGCTGCAGTTTGGAGAGGAAGGCTCTCCTCCATTTTGTTTATTCTGTTAGTGTTTGTTTTGAGAGTTGTTTTTGGACTTTAGTTTATTTTTTGTGTGGTTTTTCAGTTTTAAACCACCTAACAGCGGCATCTTGCTGGCTGGAGGGTGGTTAATTTTTTGTTTGTGTTTTGTACAATGGACGGATTATTGGCAAACGACACTGGAATGGCTGGAGAGACACGCATGGCAAACGACACTGGACTGGCTGGAGAGAGACGCATGGCAAACGACACTGGACTGGCTGGAGAGAGACGCATGGCAAACGACACTGGACTGGCTGGAGAGAGACGCATGGCAAACCACACTGGACTGGCTGGAGAGAGACGCATGGCAAACCACACTGGACTGGCTGGAGAGAGACGCATGGCAAACAACACTGGACTGGAGAATCGACAACGAGCAGGACACGGTAAAAATCAAGATTTAAGAGATCTACTTGGTAAAAGGAAATACTTAAAGGAGGCAACAGTGATTGTGAATGTGGAAAATGTTAGTGAGGTGAAGGCTGTGGATATTATTAAAGCGGTGACGGAGAAATGTGGATATGGGGAAATCTTGGCATTAAGGCCAAGACAAGGAAAAGAATACGAGCTGACAATGGAAAAAGAAGAAACTTGTGATAAACTGACTGAGGGATTGGTAATAAATGGAGTGAACTGTGAGATAAAAAAACTTCAAAACAGAGACTATGTTGTCTCTTTCATGCATCTGCCCGTCTACCTTGCTGATGAAGAGATTTTAAATAAACTGGAGGTTTGGGGGGGTTTCCCCAATTTCAAAAATAAAGCGGCGTGTTTATCCGGGCACCAGCATTGAGGATGGGACGAGATACGTAAAGGCACGGTTCCCGAAGGAGGTGGCCTCCCTCCCTTACAGCACAAAAATAGAAACGGCAGAGGGACCACAATATTTTCGGGTGATGCACAGTCATCAGGTTAAGACTTGTCGGCTGTGCATGAGCCCAGACCATGTGGTGAAGGACTGCCCGGAGTTCACGTGCCATAAATGCGAGGAGAGAGGCCATTTCGCGAGAAATTGCAATGCTGTGACGTGCCCGGATTGCAATTTGGTTTTAAATAAGTGTGAGTGTTGGATGCAGGGTGAGGAGGAGGAGGAGGAGCAGCAGGTGGGCGGGCAGGTGCATGAAAGAGACAACGAACAGCGAGTTGATGGAGAAACAGTACGAGGTGAAGGACTGGAATTAAATAAGGATATAGAACAACAGAAAGAGTGTACCGAACCGATTATACAAACACAACAGGATGGGGGAATTTGGTCACAGATGGATTTGACTGACAGCTTGCAAAATGCTTTGGATACTATGGAACTGGATGATGAAAGGAATAAAGTATTGAGTGATGCACAACAGGAGGGAATTTTATGTACACCGATGGATGTGACGGACAGTGTGCAAAAGGAGATGGACGCAGTAGAAATTAATGATGCTACAAAAGAGTGTGAACAAGGACAAGAAAATGAGGAGACGCAGGGGAAATCATCAAAAAGAAGAAGATCTGTGAAGGTAATACCCAATTTAGATACTGCAAGAAAAAGAGTGCTTAAAGAAGATGGTTTTGAATGTACAAATAAGTATGAGTTGCTAAAGGGTTTGGAGGAGGTGGACTGAGTTTATGGGTTTTATGCATGTTTCTATATGTTTTATGCTGTTAAGAATAGTGACTTTTAATGCTAGAGGGCTGTCAGACATGGGAAAATTTGAAAAAGTGAAAGAAATGTGTAAAGGAGAAGATGTGATTTTATTACAAGAAACTAACTGGAGGGAAGAGTACATGACTGAAATAAGGAAAAGTTGGAGCGGAGAGATTTTATATAACAATGGTGATGGGAGGCTGGGAAGAGGAGTTGCAGTTTTAATAAAAGAAAACAGTGGTGTATCGTGTAAAACAATATATAATGACATGGATGGGAAATGTATTGCGGTTGAAATGGAGTATGAGGAGAAAAAAGTTATTTTAGTTAATATTCATGCACCAACAGTAGAGAATGAAAAGAAGGAATATTTTAATGTATTAAGAGAATTTTTAAAGAAACATAAAGAAGTTATTATGATGGGTGATTTTAATACTGTTTTCAGTAAATTAGAAATGGGAGAGGGAATGGTTTTTAAAAATGATAAAGGAAGAAAAGAACTGAAATTATTAATGGAAGAAAATAATATAATTGATGTATGGAGAGAAAGAAACGAAAAAAAGAAAGAATATTCAAGGAGGCAATTATTGGGTAATTTTATGTGTAAGACTAGGATTGATTTTATTTTATGTACAAGGAACATTGAAGGATTTATCGGTAATATTAAATATGAAGAATCAAGCTTAAGTGACCATAAACCAATTTTTATGCAAATAGACTGGAGTTCAGTGAAGAAAGGGCCGGGGGTATGGGTATTAAATGTAGAGGTTTTGAAGAATGAGGATTATGTGTTAAGTATTAAAGAAATTATTGAAAAAGAAAAGGAAAATGGAATGTACGGCGAAGATAAAAGGATATGGTGGGAAAATGTTAAATATTTAGTTAAAAAATTCACAATAAAGTACAGTAAATTAATACAGAGAAGTAAGAGGAAGAAGGAGAGAGAAATAAGAGAAAAATTGGAAAAAGAATTAAATGAGAATGGGAAAGATATACAAAAAATAAAAGAATTGGAGGGAATATTGAAAGAAATGGAAGAGGAAAAATATGAAGGCGCAAGACTAAGAAGTAAAGCTAAATATACTGTGGAGGGTGAAAAATGTACAAAGTTTTTTTTTGATTTAGAAAAAATAAGAGGGAAGGCTGGAATGATTAAAGAAATAAGAGGGAAAAATGGTGTAGTTGTGGAAACTAATGAGGAAATATTAAAAGAAATAAAGGCATACTATGAGAACCTGTTTAGTACTGAGGGGGTGGGGGAAGAAGAGAAACTGGAGTTACTGAAGCAAATAAAAACAACAGTAGGAGAAGTAGACAAAAAAGAATGTGATGAAGAGATAAGAGAAGAAGAGATTAAAAGAGCAATAAGTGAATTAAACAAAAAGAAAAGTCCAGGTGTAGATGGTTTGGGGAGTGAATTTTATATAGTTTTTAAAGATTTTTTAACTAGCATTTTAAAAGAAGTATATGTAGAGGTGTTTAAGAAAGGAGAATTAAATCAAAGAATGGGAATGGGTTTAATGAAATTGATATACAAGAGAAAAGGAGAGAAGACAGATAGTTAAAGAACTATAGACCGATTACAATGCTGAATACTGATTTAAAGATTTTATCTAAAATTTTAGCCAACAGATTGAAAGAAGTCATGCCGAGTATAATTAAAACTAACCAAGTGTACGGAGTGAAAGGGAGAGACATAGCAGATACAACTATTAGTATAAAAGATATGATAAGATACATACATGAAAGCAATAAAGATGGGTTTATTATCAGTTTAGATTTTGAGAAAGCTTTTGACAGGGTGGAGCATGGTTTTTTATTTGATGTTTTAAAAAGTTTTGGTTTTGGAGAGAATTTTATGAAATGGATTAGGATTTTATACAAAGGCGCAATAACAAAAATTAAATGTAATGGGTTTTTAACACAGTGTTTTAAAATTACTAGATCGATAAGACAAGGATGTCCGTTGTCAGCTCTTTTATATTCTTTAGTTGCAGAACCTTTGGGATTGGCTGTAAAACATGGAGAGGGGATAAAAGGCATAGGCATCGAGGGAGGGGAAAGTAAAATTTTTCAGTACGCCGATGACACAACATTATTGTTAAAAGATCTGAAGAGTGTGGAAAATGCAATTCAAATTGTACAAAAGTATTGTAGGGGATCAGGAGCTAAAGTAAATGAGGACAAAACGCTGTATATGAGATTTGGAGGGGCACCGGTTTTAACAGAACATTTTACCTTTAAGGAAACTAAAGAAATGAAGATTTTAGGTGTTTTAATGGGGAGGGATGAAAAGAAAGCAGATGAAACTATGTGGGAAGAAGCTTTAGGAGGGATTGAAAGAAGATTGAATTTTTGGAGAATGAGAACATTAACTTTGAAAGGGAAGGTTTTAGTTCTTAATGTTTTAATGGTTTCGAAATTGTGGTATATTTTATATGTGTCATCTATGCCGTTGTGGGTAGAAAAAAGGCTGAAAAAAATGTTTTTTAGATTTTTTATGGGAAGGGAAGCCACCAAGAATAGCACACAACACTTTAATAGGAGCAGTGAAGAAGGGAGGACTGGGGTTAATGGATGTGGAGCAAAGAAAGAACAGCTTGAGAGTGAAAATAATAAAAAAGTACTTGGATGAAGAAAACGAAGTGGCATGGAAGAGAACAATGGGGCATTTTTTTAAGTAAGTGTAGTAATTTTAATTTGGGGGACAACATTTTATGGATGAAAGTTAAAAAATGGATGACGGAGGGGCTGCCAGATTTTTATAAAGAACTGATGGGGGCATGGGGCAAATTTTTAACGAATGTGCATTTTAAGCCACAAGGCAGAGAGAACATTTTAAATCAGCCTTTATTCTTAAACTACGGCATTTTAAGTCAAGGGAAGGAGGTTTTTTTAAGAAGTGGTGGGATGTGGGAATCACGAAAGTCAGAGATGATTTATATGAATTCAAAGAGGGGTTTTTACCAGTGCAATACATTGTGGATGTGATGGAGGAGGCAAAGGAGGATTATAGCAGACGAGAGATAACAAACAAGTATGATGTAATTAAGAATGCAATACCTCAAGAGTGGATAAACAGAATTGACAACATGGAAGAAGAGAAACCTGGGAAAGATGTGTATGTGAGGCTAGGGGAAAAACTGTGTGCTTTTAATGAATGTACTGTGAAAATGTTTTATTGTGTTTTTAGAGATACTGTTTTTAAGAAACCTGTTGTAAACGAATACTGGATACGGTTGTTCAATGATGTAAAAGAAGAGAATATATGGAGGAACATGAGTGGTAAAATTGTACAGACGAAACTGGAGAATATGGAGTATTTTATCAGGAACAAAGCAGTATTCACAGATGTGATTTTAAACAAAATTGGGATGGAGGAAAGTGCCACATGTAAAGTATGCCAAGATGCAGATGAAGGGTTTTTACACTTGTTTTTATATTGTGATGAGCTGAAAGTTTTTAATGAGAGATGTAAAAACATGATTTTAATTTTGAGAGGAGTTGAAATTGGGAAATTTGAGTGGGAAAAGGTGTTCATGTTGGGAATTAATGAAAATTGTAAAAACAAGAAGATCATTAATTTACTTGTGATGTTGATGAAAAGTGCGGTATGGGAAAGAAGAGTAGTGGTGAAAAAAGAAAATGTTTTAATTGATGTGTGGGGAATGTTTAGGAGAAAAGTTGAGAAATATGTTGAATGTCTGTTTTATTACTTTAAGTTGGAGGGAACAATGAATCTTTTTAATTATGTTTTTACTCAGGAGGTCTTAAAGGTTTTAAATGACCTGGGGATGGAATTGTCATTTTTAAAAGATTAAACAATGTAATGAGTGTTTTTTAGTTATAATTTGTAAGATGTCTGACAGCCCAAAACTTTAGGATTGTCTATGTTAAAGAAAGCATATTATGTACCTTTGTATGTTAATATTTGATATGTATGTTTGAATTGAACAATTTCTTTAATAAAAAAAAAATAAAAAATAAAAATAAAAAAAGGCTATGCCCGATCTCGTTTGATCTCGGAAGCTAAGCAGGTTTGGGCCTGGTTAGTACTTGGATGGGAGACCGCCTTGAAATACCAGGTGCTGTAAGCTTTTTGGAAAATTTTCACTTAGTATTGAACAATTTTGCCAAAACATGGCCGATCTCTGAATATTAGCAGGTTTGGGCCTGGTTAGTACATGCATGGGAGACTGCCTGGGAATACCAGGTGCTTTAAACTTTGTGGATATTTTTCATGAATTATATAATAATCTTGCAAAAAAAAAGAGTCAATGGCCGATCTCTGAATATTAGCAGGTTTGGGCCTTGTTGGTACATGGATGGGAGACTGCCTGGGAATACCAGGTGCTTTAAACTTTTTGGATATTTTTCACGAATTATATACTAATCTTGCAAAAAAAAAAAAAAAAAAGTCAATGCCCAATCTCTGATTCTTAGCAGGTTTAGGTCTGGTTAGTACTTGGATGAGAGACCGCCTAGGAATAGCAGGCTTTTTAAGCTTTTGGGTTTTCTTTCCTACTTATATAATGTACTGGCTAGTAGATTGGCTGAACTTTAAATAGCCCTCTCTTCGGAGCAGTCTTCGCTTACGGCCATACCAACCTGGCTATGCCCGATCTCGTTTGATCTCGGAAGCTAAGCAGGTTTGGGCCTGGTTAGTACTTGGATGGGAGACCGCCTGGGAATACCAGGTGCTTTAAACTTTTTGGATATTTTTCACGAATTATATAATAATCTTGCAAAAAAAAAAAAAAGAGTCAATGCCAGATCTCTGCATATTAGCAGGTTTAGGTCTGCTTAGTACTTGGATGGGAGACCGTCTTGAAATACTAGGTGCTGTAAGCTTTTTGGAAAATTTTCACTTGGTATAGAACAATTTTGCCAAAACATAGAGTCAATGGCCGATCTCTGAATATTAGCAGGTTTGGGCCTGGTTAGTACATGGATGGGAGATTGCCTGGGAATACCAGGTGCTTTAAACTTTGTGGATATTTTTCATGAATTATATAATAATCTTGCAAAAAAAAAAAGAGTCAATGGCCGATCTCTGAATATTAGCAGGTTTAGGTCTGGTTAGTACTTGGATGAGAGACCGCCTAGGAATACCAGGCGCTTTAAGCTTTTGGGTTTTCTTTCCTACTTATATAATGTACTTGCGAGTAGATTGGCTGAACTTTAAATAGCCCTCTCTTCGCAGCAGACTTCGCTTACGGCCATACCAACCTGGACATGCCCGATCTCGTCTTATCTCGGAAGCTAAGCAGGTTTGGGCCTGGTTAGTACTTGGATGGGAGACCGCCTTGAAATACCAGGTGCTGTAAGCTTTTTGGAAAATTTTCACTTAGTATTGAACAATTTTGCCAAAACATGGCCGATCTCTGAATATTAGCAGGTTTGGGCCTGGTTAGTACATGCATGGGAGACTGCCTGGGAATACCAGGTGCTTTAAACTTTGTGGATATTTTTCATGAATTATATAATAATCTTGCAAAAAAAAAGAGTCAATGGCCGATCTCTGAATATTAGCAGGTTTGGGCCTTGTTGGTACATGGATGGGAGACTGCCTGGGAATACCAGGTGCTTTAAACTTTTTGGATATTTTTCACGAATTATATACTAATCTTGCAAAAAAAAAAAAAAAAAAAAAATGAATGCCCAATCTCTGAATCTTAGCAGGTTTAGGTCTGGTTAGTACTTGGATGAGAGACCGCCTAGGAATACCAGGCGCTTTAAGCTTTTGGGTTTTCTTTCCTACTTATATAATGTACTTGCGAGTAGATTGGCTGAACTTTAAATAACCCTCTCTTCGCAGCAGTCTTCACTTACGGCCATACCAACCTGGCCATGCCCGATCTCGTCTGATCTCGGAAGCTAAGCAGGTTTGGGCCTGGTTAGTACTTGGATGGGAGACCGCCTTGAAATACCAGGTGCTGTAAGCTTTTTGGAAAATTTTCACTTAGTATAGAACAATTTTGCCAAAACATGGCCGATCTCTGAATATTAGCAGGTTTGGGCCTGGTTAGTACATGGATGGGAGACTGCCTGGGAATACCAGGTGCTTTAAACTTTTTGGATATTTTTCACGAATTATATAATAATCTTGCAAAAAAAAAAAAAAAAGAGTCAATGCCAGATCTCTGCATATTAGCAGGTTTAGGTCTGCTTAGTACATGGATGGGAGACCGTCTTGAAATACCACGTGCTGTAAGCTTTTTGGAAAATTTTCACTTAGTATAGAACAATTTTGCCAAAACATAGAGTCAATGGCCGATCTCTGAATATTAGCAGGTTTGGGCCTGGTTAGTACATGGATGGGAGATTGCCTGGGAATACCAGGTGCTTTAAACTTTGTGGATATTTTTCATGAATTATATAATAATCTTGCAAAAAAAAAGAGTCAATGGCCGATCTCTGAATATTAGCAGGTTTGGGCCTTGTTAGTACATGGATGGGAGACTGCCTGGGAATACCAGGTGCTTTAAACTTTTTGGATATTTTTCACGAATTATATAATAATCTTACAAAAAAAAAAGAGTCAATGCCCGATCTCTGCATATTAGCAGGTTTAGGTCTGGTTAGTACTTGGATGAGAGACCGCCTAGGAATACCAGGCGCTTTAAGCTTTTGGGTTTTCTTTCCTACTTATATAATGTACTGGCGAGTAGATTGGCTGAACTTTAAATAGCCCTCTCTTCGCAGCAGTCTTCACTTACGGCCATACCAACCTGGCCATGCCCGATCTCGTCTGATCTCGGAAGCTAAGCAGGTTTGGGCCTGGTTAGTACTTGGATGGGAGACCGCCTTGAAATACCAGGTGCTGTAAGCTTTTTGGAAAATTTTCACTTAGTATAGAACAATTTTGCCAAAACATGGCCGATCTCTGAATATTAGCAGGTTTGGGCCTGGTTAGTACATGGATGGGAGACTGCCTGGGAATACCAGGTGCTTTAAACTTTTTGGATATTTTTCACGAATTATATAATAATCTTGCAAAAAAAAAAAAAAAAGAGTCAATGCCAGATCTCTGCATATTAGCAGGTTTAGGTCTGGTTAGTACTTGGATGGGAGACCGTCTTGAAATACCAGGTGCTGTAAGCTTTTTGGAAAATTTTCACTTAGTATAGAACAATTTTGCCAAAACATAGAGTCAATGGCCGATCTCTGAATATTAGCAGGTTTGGGCCTGGTTAGTACATGGATGGGAGATTGCCTGGGAATACCAGGTGCTTTAAACTTTGTGGATATTTTTCATGAATTATATAATAATCTTGCAAAAAAAAAGAGTCAATGGCCGATCTCTGAATATTAGCAGGTTTGGGCCTTGTTAGTACATGGATGGGAGACTGCCTGGGAATACCAGGTGCTTTAAACTTTTTGGATATTCTTCACGAATTATATAATAATCTTGAAAAAAAAAAAAAAAGAGTCAATGCCAGATCTCTGCATATTAGCAGGTTTAGGTCTGGTTAGTACTTGGATGGGAGACCGTCTTGAAATACCAGGTGCTGTAAGCTTTTTGGAAAATTTTCA